>NC_055966.1:5329836-5514836 GCF_018492685.1 Alosa sapidissima
CCCTCTCTCTCCCTCCCTCCCTCTCTCTCCCTCTATAAATGGCCACATGTGGAATACACAGGATGGTTTTGATCAGGACAGAGACTGCTCTCCAGTTATTAGACCCAGATCCCCCTTTTGCTGCCTGTTATTCCATTTCACTGCTCACTGTTTTTCTCTGTGTATTCTATTCTTTTTTTCTGTTCTGTTCGGTTCATTTCTCTCTTCTGTGTATTCTCCCCTGGTCATCTCTGTCCTCTCTCTTCATTCCTCTTATGTCATATGTGTTCTTTTTCTTTCTTCTTTGTCACCTCATTTTGTTGAAACTCTTGAGTTTTGACGATAATGTGGTGTGTGTGTGTGTGTGTGTGTGTGTGTGTGTGTGTGTGTGTGTGTGTGTGTGTGTGTGTGTGTGTGTGTTTTCTGTTAGGCCACAATAGAGTGGAACCCAAAGCTGGCTGCTTTATACATTTGTCACAGGTCTCTCATTTGTCCTTGAGAGCTCATTCTGTAATAAAACAGTATTTGGGTGGACTTAATGTCCTGCTGTTGGTTATATAACACAATCATGACAGCATCCAAAAAACAGGCGGCGTGTGGCGGAGGCATGAAGCACCTTCTCTGGTTTCCTCTCTGTCTGCCTGCAGCTCTTATCAAAGGCCTCCACAACACTACGCAGGAAGCCTTCGCCACAGACTTACCAAATAGCATGTCATTTACTCACTGATATTGGAGCTTATCAAACTATAACACTCTTTATATCATATGTACAGTAGGCATGGTCTAAAATATACGTGGAAACCATACATGTACATACAGTGCATCTAAAGATGAGGATATGCATGTCATAGTTAAGAGGAAGACCAGCATGCTTCGTTTGTCACTGTGGTTATGTAACGTGAAAACTCTGTGTTTATCACCGGCCACAGTTCCGTCTGGTGGTGAAGACGGCCCTGAAGCTGCTGCTGGTGTTTGTGGAGTACACCGAGGCCAACGCCACGCTGCTCATCCAGGCCGTCTGCGCCGTGGACACCAGGAAAGGTCAGTGTCGCACGAATGCTCTCCGCACACACACTGCAACCACTACATGTACATGTTTTTGCCAGCGAGCTTCCCATGGTGTATGCACACACACACACACACACACACACACACACACACACACACACACACCGATGGAAAACGGACTTGGCACCCTGACTGTAGCTTTCATAACTTGTCCCGAGGTCTGTTTTCCTAAATGTTTGACCCTACCCAAAATGAGCTTGTTTTTGTTCCTATCTTTCTACGACGATGTTGACATGGTAGTAGCTGAGGCCTATCGTATTCTGCCAGTATGGGACTCGGGGGGTGATGGAGATGTGCCTCGGGACTCCCATTACAAAGACACCAGACACAGTTCATGTGCAATACGTGCGAGACAGATGATTGGAGCAGACCACAGGTCACCTCCCACAGTGTGGTCGGATTACCTGTATCTTCAGAGGGGAGAAAGAGAGAGAGGGGGAGAAAGAGAGAGGGAAGGAGGGATAGACGGAGAATGAGAAAGTCCGCTCTGGACCCCTGCTGATTGTGTTGCATAATGGAGAAGAACATGATCCGTGTGTCTCTGGCTGACCTTGCTCTCGTCCTCGTAGCCTCCCTGCCCTTACCTCATGCCTGCCTTCTCCAGCATACCAACCTCTCCTCTCCTCCCCTCCCCTCCCCTCCACTGCCCCAGACGCACCCTCTCAGCCTGGCTGTGTCTCTGCTGTGCTCCCCCTCTCAGTCCCTCCATCATTACCAGAGCCAGGACCAGGGCTCACTCACCCCTACCCCACAAACCCTCACTACTCATCACACATGCATTAATTCACCATAAGCCTAGCCATGAAAGCAGATGCCGTTAGTAGAATAGATTCAGACCCATAGTGTCCAGTCTGGTGTCCCCTAGATGTTGGTTGTATTGAACTGTGGAGTGGTCTAGGGGAGGTGATGGGAGAGGGGTGAGAGGTGTGTACTCTTTGCTACAGTATAAGGGGATCTACTTGACGGTGTGTGGTTTTGTCTGCAGGGTGTAAGCCATGGTCAAATGCCATGGAGATTCTTGATGAAAAAGATGGAGTAGACACAGAGTTGTTGGTGTATGCCATGACTCTGATAAATAAGGTAAATACATCTCATTCTTCTCTTCTTTAATATACTGCTTTATGGTATATAACCATGTTCTGTAAATACTAACCCATATATTCCTGAATCGAATCAAATGGACTTTTGTTTTGTTCCTGGTAGACGCTGGCTGGACTCCCTGACCAGGACTCCTACTATGACGTGGTGGACTGTCTGGAGGAGCAGGGCATTGAGGCCATGGCACACAGGCACCTGAACAGGAAGGGCACAGACCTCGACCTGGTGGAGCAGTTCAACATCTATGAGGTAAGGAAGCAGCCATCATCAAAAGTGCTCATGTGTCACCGTCAAGTTATAGCAGCACGACTAACTAAGGAGCTTCCTACTCAGCCACGAGATTCCAGAGGGCAGAATATCACGCAGTGACCATATGAATGACCCTTTTAGATTGTGTGTGTGTGTACATGTGTTATTTGTGTGTGTATGTGTGTGTACATGTGTTATTTGTGTGTGTATGTGTGTGTGTATGTATGTGCTGGGCTGGTTTTGAGGTGGCATGTGCCCTCTCTGTCTGTGCCAGTTGAACCTGCGGCACGAGGACGGGGACGATGAGAGCCAGCCTCCGCTCTCCGGACGTAAGGACCGGCGGCGCGCCAGCGTGGGGGGGCCCCCGGAGAGGCGGGGCCTGGAGAGGAGGCGCAGCAGGAGACACTCCCTGCAGAACGGCAAAGGCCCCGCCTCCGCCCCGGCGTCGCCCAGCAACCACGGCCACGGCCCCAACTTCCCCTCGTTCAACGGGGCCAGGATCGAGGACATCAACGAGAGGTGAGAGAGACAGACGAGGAGAGGAGACAGGAGAGACAGGGGAGAGGTGACAGAATGAGAGAGAAGACAGAACTGACGAGAGAGAGAGAGAGAGAGAGAGAGAGAGAGAATGAGAGAGGATCCAAGAATAGATGAAAGGAGTGCTGAGGCAGAAGTGACAGGAAAAAAGAGGGATAGGGTGATACAGCACAGAAGACAGTAAAGAAGGAAAGAATCATGTGCTCAACATGTGTGGAAGTTTATGTGTAAGTCATTCCAAATGTCACCTACCACCCACTCTCTGAAAACATATGTACCCCATAAAATGTTCCACTCAAGCACGGAAGACTAGATAGGACTTGTCAGGTGCCTGTGCATTCCTCTCCATTCTCCATTCATTCTCAGTAGCGCTTTAGCTTTAGCATTAGCATTAGCAGGGAAACATTGGCCCCTTTCTCACGGTTTCAGCATCCTACTCTCTGGAATGGTGCATCGCTCATGCTCTTGTCTCCCAGTTGAAACCAATCTCATATTCATGAAGAATTATGATTTGTCTGGCCATAAAAGAGAGTTACTCGGCTGGTCGGCTATGCCTACATTCTTGGCATGTCTGTGCGTTAAGGCGCTGTCGTCTCGCATCCACTGTGTGAAAGGCCATGCTTTCCCACTAACCTCTCTCTGTCTCTCTCGGCTGCGGCCTCCGCTGCCGAGTCTGGCAGTCGGGTAAACACTGTCAGCAGACTAATCCTTCTCCGCAGTTCCGCTAGGGTTACTTCAGGCTGTGGTCGAGGCGCAGGGGCCAGCTCACCCACCGGAGGAATGCGTCAGGGAGCCTCGGCGTATCGCCTTTCTTATTGAGCAGAGCGTCTCAGGTGATCGGGATGGGGGGGCCGGGGGACCGGGGGAGTGGAAACCACACTTGTCAGTGAGTGGAATTCGGGGCTTCATGTGGTTTATCGTGGCTCACAGCCGGCTCCAAGTTTAGGTGCTCGTGGAGCGTTTTTGTTCTCTCTCTGCGCTGTCTTTTATCATCGTCTTTCAGCACTGTCAGCGTGCCATGTTTTAAGTAAAAATTTTAATCTCTGTTTATTTTGCAAAGACACTCACATGCAACATAAAGTTCCATAACATATATCAGGCGGATCGGCGTCGAACGTATACAGGTCAGCGGAGCTGCCCGCATTGTAAATCAGAACCGGAGATTTTGTTTTATTTCTTTGAGTGCCATGGAGAGCCACGCAGTCTCTCGCTGAGTCCTTGAACTCTTCTGAGCCCTGTGGCCTCAGCATATGCTACTGTACAGTATATTACCGGACTATTGATTTACAGCCTGACAGGAGCTGAGCTGTTTAAACTGGCCACAGCAGAGCCCTCCACCAGACGTCCACCTAGTCCTTCATCGTTCACTGCACCGTGCTCCGTTTTCGCCGGCCCGCCCTAGACAAATCGAGGCCTCGATTAAGTGTGACAGGCAGTGTTTTGAAGGATGGCATGTGAAACCGGTTCTCGTAGCGGCCTCGGTCAGCAGATAGTTGATCGCGTTTGAGTCGGTCATACGAGCTTGACGTCTGCGAGCTCGCCACAGGAAATGAGAGCAGCCTTTGAGCGCCTGTGCTTTCCATATCACTAATAAAGTCCAGCCCACGGAGAGAGAGGGAGCCTCGATAGCACAATGCCTTTGGATGCTTTACAGCCATGCATGGGAGTTAGATCGTCAACTCAGGAGCCCTAAAACTGTACAGACACGACCATAAACCTTAAACAGTATAAAGGATGAAGTATTTGAAGTCCCTCTAGTAGTCTGTGAACCAGAATTCAGCTCCTATTAAGCAGCATGTCGATTACATTTCACTTATTTTGCATGGGAAAGGCATGGTAGGGAAACTATTTTTGACCTAACAAACAGTGTTTTGTTTGTGGTTCTAAACAGAACTTTACTGTGGTTCTACAAATTGATATTTAAAGACTCAAACCGCCAACCCACACAGCCAGCTGGATGTGTATTAAGAGATCTCAATGGTAATTGTGTGCCTCTTTGGAGAGTAATCTGTTTGTTGTGTCTGGTCCTCTGTTTGTGTCTTTTTCATGTTGTCTCTCTGTGTGTCTCCTTTTTCATCATCTTTCCCATGTCTCTTTCCCACTGGACTCTTGATTTTCCCCTCCATCCATCCATTCCTCAATCCCTCCCTTCTACCACAGAGAGGATGAGGAGGATTATGATGAGGAGGAGGATGAGGAGGAGGAGGAGGAGGAGGAAGATGTGGAACCTCAGGTCACAGAGCCCTCTAGACAGGGAACTGCCAGGTATTCTGGGAAAAGTAGTTTCTGTGTGGAGCACCTTGTTTCTTTAGCCACCAGAATCCCTAAACCCCAGAATCCTGTAATATGCTGTACATTTACACTCCAGCTTTGCCTATAGTGATTCCACAGGTCCCTAGTTCGCTATCAACAGTTTCCTTCACTCTGCTGTTTTGTTGTTCTAGTGGGGCATTGCCAGTACCATCAGCAGTAGCTGCCACAGAGGAGGCATCTAGCTTGTGTTTGCCTTTTAAGTGCATGGTCAACCTCCTCCCTAGCGTTCCGGAGACTGTGGGGGAACCACCACGCAGGTCGGTGACCAGGGTCACCTGCACTGCCCCGATTCGCTCCCCCCCCCGCCCCAGCCACTGGCTCGCCCCTCCCCTCTCCTGGGTCCTCTCTGAGGAGAGCCACTGTCCATGGCGGCGGCTCCCCCAGGGCCTCCTCCAGAGAGTCTGACTCCCAACTCCCCCCTGTGGCTCTCCCCCGCTCCCCCCACTCGCAGCAGGACCTGGGGGCCGCGAGGGCCGAGGCCGGGAGCCCAGGGGGCCCGTCTGGAGAGCAGCTGTGCAGGTAGAGCACCGACAGAGGCTGTGCTCTGCTTACTCTCACAGTTTACCACACTTACCGTTAGTCCCATCACATGTCAACCCTGTGTGTGTGTGTGTGTGTGTGTGTGTGTGTGTGTGTGTGTGTGTGTGTACTGTATGTGTGTGTGTGTGTGTGTGTGTGTGTGTGTGTGTGTGTGTGTGTGTGTGTGTGTGTGAGTGTGTGTGTGTGTGTGTGTGTGTGTATGTGTGTGTGTGTGTGTGTGTGTGTGAGTGTGTGTGTGTGTGTGTGTGTGTGTGTGTGTGTATGTGTGTGTGTGTGTGTGTGTGTGTGTGTGTGTGTGTGTGTGTGTGTGTACTGTATGTGTGTGTGTGTGTGTGTGTGTGTGTGTGTACTGTATGTGTGTGTGTGTGTGTGTGTGTGTGTGTGTGTGTGTGTGTGTGTGTGTGTGAGAGTGTGTGTGTGAGTGTGTGGTGCTGCTGAGGTACACAGCAGACAGAACCATGTGACAATCACAGGACCGCTGATCCCTCGGCACTTACTTGTTCTGTCTTTGCCCTCGAGGCCAATTTCACAATAGAACACAAATCAATGCTATTAAAAAGCTGTGGCTTACCTGGGCTACCAGTCCAAACATTTACCGCTATGGAAAAGCAAAAGCACCGGGAGAGTCATTTAATAGCGCTGTACACAGGGGCTGATAAATCTTCATCGGCCCCCCTCTGCTGATTCCTGTGTAATGTAAAAGAATGCATGAGGCTCCATCAAAGAGGCGCTCTCTTCCTCAGGCCAGCAGCTGGATGTTTCTGGGGAAGACTCCTAACTTCTCCTGACATTTACCATGCATCTGCCTTTGATTGCGGCATCGTATCTCTTTTAAAGCCCAGAGAAGCCAGTGAATTAAATTGGCTAGAGAGGCCAGCATGTTTCACATTTGAGATCATTTTAATGTCCACGTGTATAAAAGAGAGGTGATCTGACAAGCAGAAGGCACGGCCGTTTATCATGCATGTTTGCACCCCATTTCTGTCACAGTAGCATGGATGACCTGATCCACCATGTAAAGTGAACCGAGGACAACTCTTTAATACAGTCAGCTGGGGAGGACCGTAAAGAGGTCACCATTCATCTTGACCCTGTGATCTGGTCATCATCAGTGTCACATTGCAGCTTGACATTAATAATGCCGTTATGGCTTTCATAGCGATTCCATTTATGTTATTAGGAGTATCCGTTTGTAGATAAACACGGAGCTCCTTTTGATGCAAGCTCCGATTCCGGGTGCATTGTAGATACCAAATGGCATTCCCGACTATTCTCCCATACTCCCCTGAGCTGGCTGTGAGCTGGCTACATCACACACTGTGAAAACTTGTCCTCCGATTCACTTGCTGTCCACGTCTGTAGAGCCCGCTCTTTCACTCTGCTTCTCCTCCTGCCCTTCTCTGATTCAGCGTCTTCTCGCGAGATTCAGTCGTGTTTGATCTCTTGTGTCTGTTCTTCTGTCTCTCTTCCTGTTTTGTCTCCGCTTTACAGTCAGTCAGATGTTGCACAGTCAAAGACCCCATGTGCTTTCTGTATGTCTAGGGCCAGTTTTGGCCCCGCCAGGTAAGATATTTGATCAGGAAGAAAGCCACCGTTACTGACACGTCACATTCAGGATCTTAACAGCTGTCAGTCGACATTTGAATGTGTTGTATTTGTTTAGTTTTACTCACAGAATGACAGAGCTGTTCAGATATAGTAGCCAAACTGACTGCATTTGATCCCATTTTCTCCTGACAGACACCACGGTCATGGCACCTATCCTGGCCGGTCCCACTGTGTGGCCAGCGCTCCGTCCACCCCACAAAGCCGCTTCGCCCCTTCAGCTCCTCCTTCTCCTTCTACAGAGGTCAAGACAGACAGGTAACGCTAACCAGAGCAGCAATGCCCATCAATAGCTACAGAAACCAGAGCAATGAGCCCATCAATAGCTACAGAAACCAGAGCAATGAGCCCATCAATAGCTACATGAACCAGAGCAGCAATGAGCCCATCAATAGCTACATGCACCAGTGCAATTCCACGGCATCCCCTTCACCTCAATCATGTGACCAGTTTCATTAACCCTGCTAATGTAACAGAGGTCGTAATTTGTCCGCCGCTCACGGCCCTCGAAACCCGCCACCTCCACACACACCGGCGTGGGAAACAAATGCTCTAACCACTGAGCTAAAAGCCCAGGCTTAGAAGCGTTCTTAAGGTTAGGGGTGTAAGGATTTACACGGGCAACTAGCATGCTAGCTCAGTTTGCCTCCATTACACTAATGCTCAGCTAATCCCAACAAATGGTGAAAACTCTCGAACTGTAGCTGTCTTTCTCTCAATTCAGAACCACACTTGGGGGCTTGCTGACGTCCTCGTACCGGCAGCATCAGGAGTCTCTGGCTGCGGAGCGGGAACGACGACGCATGGAGAGAGAAGAGCGATTGCAGAGAATTGAGCGAGAAGAGAGAAGCCGCTTCAAGTGAGTGCCAGCATTCTTTTAGAACACCCACTGTGTTCTGTCATCACACCCCACCAACATCCAGCTCCTTTGCTCGATCTGCTAGCTTACCGACACACAGCCATCGACAAAAACTGAGAGTGATGTAACTCATTCATGCAACCCCCACAGATTTGGCTTCTACTCTGCAGCTCACTACCCTGTCTGAGGGTGTCCACTGTAAACGTGCAGTCCAGTGTGTTATGGTTATAAGTAATACATTAAGATAAGATCATGCAGGAGCCACTACTAAACTTTCCCAGTTAGGGGAGAACGTCTGAATTGTTTGTTCAGCCCCTTATCAGATACCGGAGCTCTGTTTTCCAAAACTCGCCTGTGGTGGTCACTTCTTACTATGGTCATGTCTGAGCCATTATTCTCCACGGTTGCTGTGGAAGTGCTGGTCCAGTGTGATACAGCAGTCTGGCCTCTGACTGCTCTGACCATATAAAGATGCATTCTGGCCCTCGGTGTGAAAACTTTGCCCCTTGTGCTACTCTGTCATGTCATCCTGTTCCTTGTTCAATACCCAGAGAGTCACGCCATCCCAGACCATTCACCACATAAAACAAAAACAAAACACAGCAGGAGTTTAGGATTTGGGTTTTAGTCACAGAGAGCAACTTCCCTGCAATAATTAGTCAGACATCACACCAAGTTGATAAATCATCTCAATGGGTCCTGTGCCCAGACTCTTCCCGTCTCTCACAGAGTCCTGAGTGTAAACTGTTGTTGAGAGCATAAACTGACCGAAATTCTCATGGCTGATTTTTGTTCAATAACACGGATCGGGTGATCAGGGACGCCTCCGCTGTCCACTCTCTGTCCCCTTCCTGACCCCCCAGGACTCCCTCGGTCGCCACTAACATGCCGTGGAGATCTTTTAATTCCTCAGTCTCACCAAGGCACCGGGAACACTTCCAGGCTAATCTCCTTTTTATTAGAAGCCCCGTGCCAAATAAATCAGGATAATTTACTCACAAAACACGTGGAATAACACATCCGCGTAGGGGGACAAAATATTACTAGCAAATCACAAACACATCTTCATATCTTCTACAATCCAAATATGTCTCTATACAGCATGCATTGCAGTACATTTGCAAATCTGTATGTCTTTTTTTTTTTGCTTGTAGTCGAGATCACATCGACAAACGGGAGGAGGTCAGACAAGCTCGGGAGGACAGGTTTGTGATTTTATATTTATGAGTAAGAAGCCAAAGAATGTGCACACATTTTTAACCTATATACACACACTGCATCGTGTCAATTGAGATCAACTCTCAAGTACTTTTTTACTCAAACCTCTGCTACAACACTATCTCACTGGGAGCCATAAACGTAATATTGACATTAATAGAGCAATGGGACTTCTTGATCTCACATTTCCTTTTCTTTTAATTGAATTAAGCAACCTTTTAAAGCCCCGTGTTAAATGTCCGGCTCGAAGTTAATGAGTGAGAATTCCGCACCGATGCCAGAGAAGGCCAGGGCAGGTCAGGCCAGGCTCCTCAGCTGCAGGCAGTCCTGCTGTTCAGATTGGGGCCGTGTGGCTGCCAAACAAACGCAATCCAAAGGGCTGATGTCACCCTGAAGCCTCCCGCACGTTAAAGATCCGTTATCGGAGGAACGGTAGTCATGCACCTCGGAAGGGCCTGCTCAAACGAGCAGCAGATGTGGAGGCTGAGAGTAGCCGGAACTCCAGGTGAAATGTGTGAGTGCACCTCTTCCCAAGTTCCATTCCTGCCCTGGATTAAGATGCTTTAGCCCAAACAGGACAAGGTGTGTAATTACCTTTCGACATGGACGTGCTCCAGATCAGGTGGATACACACACTCTCTCTCTCTCTCTCTCTCTCTCTCTCTCTCTGTTTCTTTCTCTTTCTCACTCTGTCTCTTCTTTTCTTTTCTTCACTCTGAGTGCAATTCCCAACACAGCCTTCAGAGCCACACCAGAGGTTATCTCAAAAGCTAATCTTATACTAAAGGGTTTGATCTCACTGCTTCACTGCAGTCTTCCAGAAAGAAAACAACTGGCCCGATTTTATTGTGTCAGGCTCGAGACGGCCAAATATAGCTCAAGGCAAAATATGCATCTGGGGAAAATTTTCAGTGCAGAGCTTGTAATGGTTTTATATATTTTTACGAATAATAGCATTACATTATTTCTTTACATTTAGCCAGCAGGAGACTATAAGTAGCATTGGCTGCAGATTTGGCAGCGGCCTCCTAAAAGAATGAGTGGGAGAGGTGGAATGAATAAACACATTCCATCAGCCCAGTTCCACGTAGCAGGATGCACACACACCATACGTCCACTTTGGGCTTCCAGGCTGACCGTATGTCTTTGCCATTCTGGCCCCAAACTTGTGTATTCAATATCAGATGTCCTCCAAAGTTGTTGGCCAACAAAACTGTTTGCAGTACATGTCCATCCTCACTCCTCTTGAAAAACAGCCACAGAGCAGTCATTCTTCTGAGCAAAGAATTTCTTCATTCACTTTCTTTGTGGTTGGGATTTCATAGTGTGGCCATGCCAGTTGTAATGGTAAATCTGAATTCAGCCTTGATGAAAATGTCCAATGTTGACATATGTCAGTATATAGTTTGTCTTGCTGGATATAATGAATGGACAGGGAGTTTAGAACTTCATTAAATAATATTTTCATGTGGTATGTTATGTAATAATTTAATTCTCTGTAAGTTTATGTAAGTGTGTGTGTGTGTGTGTGTGTGTGTGTGTGTGTGTGTGTGTGTGTGTGTGTGTGTGTGTGTGTGTGTGTGTGTGTGAGCTATGGTAAGGTGCACCGTGATAGATGTCTATCCTGTATCCTGAAGGCTGTGTGTGTTGTGTGTGCAGGTATAAACAGGTGGAGAGGATGGCAGCAGAGGAGTATGAGCGGGAGCGTGTGAGAGCGCCACCTAGAGGTCGCACAGAGATCACGCTGAGCCTGAGCTCCCGCAGCACCGCCTCGTCTCACAGTCCCACTCCAGAGTCTGTCACACGCACACACACTACGCATGGTAAACACCTCCACCATGCCAACAACATCAACTCGGACTTATTTGTTAATGATTTTCACTTGAATTACTTATTTTATTCCCAGAAACTAAAATAAGCTTAACATTACACTGTAGATCTTAATCATAGTTTTGAGCTGGAACCACAATAAAGAATTAGTGCTTATCGCGTTCTGGGTTTGGCTGTTCCAAACCTTGTTTAGAGGTTCAGAGAACATCTATGCATGTTGGCAGGCCTGGGTTGTTTTGGTGTAATGGTGTAGCACCACAGGTTCTCTACGGGTTCTCCCTGTCCACCTGCTGCTCCTACTGTGAGCAGAAACCTCCCCTGGCACTAGACCCTTAAAACCGTCAGATAGAAATCAGCAGGGTGTTTCTGGGCATGCACCCTGACTTCCTGGGCAAAAGATTACACAACAGTCAGGTATTACAGCTTACTGACTAACTGGCAGGCTGCTGAATGCTGAATGCTTGTCGGAGCTGCTGGAGGACCCAGCTCTTCTTGGGAGCATCACTGCGCTCCAGCAGCACAAACAAACGAGAGATTAGCTGCTGAGCCGCACTCGCTGGGAGTCTCAGGGGCATGGGGCGGCTGGCCGCTGTCAGGGTCGGCTCGGTGGAAACTGCACCGCACCGAACCACACCGCGGCTCTGGCTGCCCCGGGCCGGCTGATTTGTAATGTGATTTTTAGTGTGGTCCGGCCTCGGGTCCGGGCTTGTGGTGGGAGCAGGGCGTTGTGTGCGTCTGGACGCCTCTCCCTGCATCCCCAAGCCCAAGCCTCCCTCCTCCGCTGTGGGAACAGGGGAACCGGAGACCCAGGAAGAGGTGAGGGTGTTGAGCGACTCCTCCTGTTTGCCGAATCACAGACCGATCGGCGTACAGTCGAATCAGACGGAAATATGAACCGTTTCGGATTCTCTGGCAAGGGAGCTCACTCTCATGGCGCAGAGGGAATTTCTGTGTTTTATTGACTTGTTTTTCAAATGCCAGCAAAAAAAAAAACATTAGTTGGACACAAAGTGGAGGGAATTCCATTCAGTCAGACGCTGAAGGTCAGCTGGCGGTGGGATGTGGGGCATCCGTCCAGCAAGAGAGGGAAACGGGAGGCTAAGGCTCTAAGCTGCTACAACTATAGCTGACTGGTCACACACAGAATGCTGCTCTTGCAGTCACGGTGACACAGCACAGCGCCACAGACAGTCCTCCAGCAGTAGCCCTTCATGAACGCTGTAGGCAGGATGCGAGAGCTGTCTGAGACATGTGGTGTGTTTTGGGGAGTTGTCCAAGCCACAGTGTTTAAATACACCATAAGAATGGCCACGTTTCCATACAGTAGGCATAGAGCTCATGGCCTGGGCCACGGGTGGGACCAGTGCACGTCTGCACAAGGCGTTTATGTTTTTGTATCCACTAACTGCTGGAGGCTTACAACACACATCAAAGAAATGACTTCCCTCAAGCCGTTTAATATAAACAGGAGCAAGGGATGTGAGGATTGAGGCGGTGTCATTAGTTTTTCTGTGCTGAAATGTTGAAGTGAGTGGTTAAAAGCCATTATCTACTGCATTAGTGTTTGCGAGAGCCCATACCTCCCGGCAAGGCAGGGTTTGTTTTGACATCCTCCTGTGTGGAAGACATTTTTCCACTTGTTTGACTTCACCGCATGGAGATAGGAAGAGGACTGTTTGAACACATCGGCTGTGGTGAAAGAGGAATGCAGACGCCGGACCAGTGTGTATATGTTAATAATGAGCATGGATGGCTCATATGGAGTGGATTAATTGTTAGGAAGTGGTGCCTACAGCTGTGGTGAGAGACTAACTGTAAGCTTGGCCTAATCTCTGTCACTAGAGTAGTGCAGCACAAGAGACGCAGATGCCAAGTGCAATCACAAAGAGGGCTGATCGATGAAAGAGAGCAGGAACTGTTGTTCAGTGTCCCTCAATTTTACATAAGAGTTTATCACAGGAAAACAGATTGTTCTCTTGAAGTAATTACCACTATTAGACAGGTACTTAAAATGCACTTGAGGGCAATTGAAATGTATTGCTTTAAGAGTCTCATTTCCAGAGAGAGGGAATGTTCTGCGACCCTGTCTGTCTCTCTCACTCTCCCTCTCTCTCTCTCTCTCCCTCTCTCTCTCCCTCTCTCTCTCTCTCTCTCTCTCTCTCTCTCTCTCTCTCCCTCTCTTTCCCTCTCTTACTCTCCCTCTCTCATGTTTGCTCTCTCGTGTTTCTTTCCCATGTCCTTCAGTAAATGAGCTCCGGTCTAAGCCAAGCCGTGGCCCACAGGCTCCTGCCCGTTCAGGAGTGGAGCCGCTCCCGCCGCCGCCGGCGTCTGCCTCCCCCTCAGCAGCACCTCCCCCAGGCGCTCCCTCGCCTCACTCCCCCTCCGGCGCAGACCAGCGGCACTCAACCAAGGAGCTCGCCGCCTCCGAGCCACACACACAGCAGATTGAGGAGCAGCAGCAGCAGGAGGAGCAGGAGGAGGAGGAGGAGAGGACGCAGGAACATGCAGCAGAGCTGAAGCCAGGAGCCGAGCTGCAGCCACAGGTGGTGGAGGAGGACGAGAAGACAGGTGTGGAGGTGGAGGTGGAGGAGGAGGAGGCTGAGGGAGAGATGGAGGCGGAGGACGAGTCGGAGAAGGAGCAGATCCTGGAGAGGGAGGCGGAGGAGAGCAGCCTCCTGAGTGAGAAGGAGAGGCAGAACGAGGAGGTGAACGAGAAGGACAACTGCTCAGCCTCCAGCATCTCCTCAGCAAGCAGCACACTGGAGAGGGAGGAGAAGGAGGAGAAACTCAGCAGTGACAATAACTCAGGTAGGACAAACAACTTCACACTCAACCTATATCACACTCTCTTCAATCCAACAGTGTTCTATACACACTTTGGAAGTAATGTAAACAATGCTCCGCTATGCTCCACGCAGTGTTGTTGTTGTCATGTCTGAGCATGTTATGGACTACTCTCATTTCAGGCCAGTGGTCCGAAGATGTGGATGCCAATGATCAGTGTAGAAAGGTGCTCAATGGCTCCCGTTTCAAGCTGGATAAACTGTACGGCGGCCAGAACCAGAGGCCACTAGATGAGGAGGAGAAGGAGAAGGAGAGCGAGAGGGACGAGAAGCAGAGCGTGGGTCAGGACCTGGCCATCCGCATCTCCACGCTGGAGGCACGGCAGCAGGCCGGCGAGGAGAACCTCAAGAAGATGGACAAGGGTCACCTGGACAACCAGGGCAACGTGCGGGCGGTGGCCGAGAAGTTCGGAGATCTGGTCAAGGGCCTGGTGTCGCCGGCGGAGGTGGAGGCCCTCGAGAAGCAAGCGCAGGACAAGCAGCTGTCGGACAAAAGCCCGTCCCCGTCCACGCCGATCGCTCCTCCCCCGCTTCCAAAGAAGGAGTCGGACCAGATCTGGGACCAGCTGATGGCCTGCCCCCGCGAGCTGCGCATCAAGGAGATGAACTTCACTGACCTGACGGAGGCCGACGACGTGGACATCCTGGACACGGTCAGCGCGTTCGGCTCCTCAGACCTCACGCCTCCGCCGCTGCCTCCGCCCCACTGTTTGTCTGCGCTGCCTCCCCCGCCGCCCCTCATGGGCTGCCCCCCTCCCCCACCCATGCCCGGCATGCGGATGCCACCCCCTCCGCCCTTCATCGAGCCATACCCGCCGCCGGGCTCGCCGATGCCCAACAGGGGAGAAGCGCCACACTTCCAGAAGAAGAGGAAGACCATCCGGCTTTTCTGGAACGAGATCCGGCCGGCAGACAGGCAGTACCCCGGCCTGAAGAACAACAGGGAATCCCTGTGGTCCAAGCTGGAGCCCGTCAAAGTGGACACGTCCAAGTTGGAGAACCTGTTTGAGACCAAGTCCAAGGAGCTACCCGTCACAAAGGTGAGTCTGCGGATGTGTTATGTTTATTGTCGCCATACATTGCCTTAAACATGCCAGTACAGATTGAATGTGGTCAGCCTCCAGGAATAGATATCTAAGTCCAGATCAACTGAGCTGGGGAGAAGAAATTAGGAGAAAAAGATGTTGTGAAAAAGTCCATAAATCACATGCAACAAATCATCTCCATTCAGGAATACGTGTAAGCTGTATTGTTTGCAGTGGAGGGAATTGTTCACAATGCAAGTGCATGTTCCTCTGAATGCATCGTAGGTCTCCGCCCGCACGGCTGGAGCTGTTAGGGTGAGATGTAAGGACTTGAGATACGAGGAGATGAGAGACACTTCGGCTTCGAGTCAGACGGCACTGACAAATTCTCCTCATTTATCTGTCATTTCCTATCTTGAACCCTGGCAGAGACGAATGCAATGCTGTAAATATTTAGTGGATCTGGCCTAAGTTTATGACCACATCCTGTGGTTAGCTATCGTCGTTATCAGAAAATATACCCTGTCTACGTGGGAGCCAGTAAGGAGAAAGGTGCTCATTATGAGTAAATGTAATGCCGCCCTACTCTGGGCTTTGACAACTCCATCGCACGTATTTTCACTGCTCCACCATTAATCTGATTTTATTCCGGAATTTGATTAATCGCTAATGATAGCTTCGGTAAAATTTATGAGCGCTGTCTTGGAAGCATGGGATAGAAGCGCTCCAGAGCCGAACCCTTGGAAATGCTTTCCAGCAGCTGAAGTCAATTTCACTCTTCCCATCAGCTCCCTGCCCCTTCCGCCTGTCATGGCCAGTAAAAAAGCCCCAACCGTCGTCCCCAGCCCTCTCCAAACTTCCCATCAAAGTCCCAAAAATAGCCCTCAGGTGCTCGCATGTTTAACAGTTCTGCACTTAGGATAACATCAGATCCGTATTTATATCATATGAAGGCACGTTTATAGTAATTGCCCACATGAAAGACATTCCTTTCCCATTCATTTCAGCAGCCAATAGAAACCGAAAGTCCAGGCTGAATTGTTTTTTTTTTATCTTGGGTGTGTGTAGATCCCTATCATAAACATCTCAACCTCAATTGAAACCTCTGAAATAAAAGGACTTGCACAGTTTAACATGAGAATAAAAGACTAGGATATTATTAAATGCCAAGGGTGCCATATATTGTGGGTTTTCTTCATATGGTTGTCTGAGAGAGAAAATCAGTTAGTCTGATCTATCAGTCCTCTTGTAGCTGAACTAAAGTAGGGTTAGGATGAAAGCTTGCACAAAGCTACACTAACCGCCAGAGAACTATGAAAGAGTAAGACAATGAAGGGGGCCGCGCTAAGCCAGGGAGCTGTCTCCCTTATGTGAAATATACCTCTCTGCAGTGGCATTGCCAACATTCTATCCAAGCAGGAGGACAAACTCTCAGCAGACAGCAGAAGCGTGTTTTGTTTACCATGGTGTTCTCTCATCATTCCTTCTCTCTCTCTCTCTGTATGCATGCGTGTGTGTGTGTGTGTGTGTGTGTGTGTGTGTGTGTTTTTGTGTGTGCACAGAAAACAGCTGCCGATGGCAAACGTCAAGAGATTATTGTCCTGGACTCCAAAAGAAGTAATGCCATCAACATCGGCCTGACAGTCTTACCGCCTCCCCGCACTATTAAGACAGCCATCCTCAACTTTGATGAGTATGCGCTGAACAAGGAGGGCATCGAGGTAATCGTTAAGCTTTATATGTTTTGGCGTTTTATGTTCCTGTTTGACTGAAGGTGGATACAGTGGCCACAGCAAACAAAATGAGTGCTTGGCGTCTGCTGACTACAGTTGTGCTATGTTCCTTTAAAGACTTTATGTTCCCTCACTTCAGACGGCATACATATATCATTTATAAACATTTCCAGATTTCAACATGAAAGCATTTTTTGACCGAATATACATGTCCCTTAGCTGGGTTATGAGCAGCAAAGAGGTCACTAGCTGTGATGGTGCTGGTAAACAAAGCCATTATGTTAAGTGCCTTGTCCAAAATAAACTCTCAGAACCTGCTCTGCAAGAACACAAACATTTTCTGTGCGTCTGCACCACTGAATGCTGTTTCTGTTCACTCCAAAGCAAAGGCGTGGTAAGTTGGGTTTTGCCACCACGCCGACAAGTCATGTGGTTTCCCTGTTGGAATGGTGTGTTTTCTGCCAGTGGTCTCGTAATTAATCACCGCGATGATGAAAGGTTAGCGAAGTGGGCATGGCGTAAGGTTGTCTCAGACCATAATCTACACCTTCCATGGCCAGTGCAGTGGTGCCACATCCTCTGTGCTCTCACTTGTTCGGTATGTTGTGTGTGTTCTGTGCCATGGGAACGTTGCACAGTGATACTCTGACCTACCTTGAATGTCTGTGGGGGGAAGATGGCGTTTGGCCTACAGACGACCACAGGGAGTTCGACTTTCCACACAGGCGCTCACCAGGGAAAACGCAGAGCTGGATTGGCTCCATGTCTTTTCGTCAGTGTGTGTGTGTATGTGTGTGTGTGTGTGTCTGTCTGTGTGTGTGTGTGTGTGTGTGTATTTACAACGTCATTCTGAGGACAATGAGCAAAGATCTCTTTCCATACAGACACTCCCCGGCATGATGAATCACTTGACCTTCATCAAGGTCACCCGTCTTCATCAGATAAGCATTCTCCCCTGGGGCCAGTGTGTCAGCAGATAACGTGTGACGCACTGGCCCCCAACCCCAAGCCCCCTCGTGAAAGCGGCTCTCTCGCTCGCCGTCGCCAACTCTCTCATCTCCTCTTTCTTCTTCTTCTTCTGCTCCACGTAGAAAATTCTCACCATGATCCCCACAGAGGAGGAGAAGCAGAAGATCCAGGAGGCCCAGCTGCTGACCCCGGAGGTCCCGCTGGGCAGCGCCGAGCAGTTCCTGCTCACGCTCTCCTCCATCACCGAGCTGTCCGCCCGCCTGCAGCTCTGGGCCTTCAAGATGGACTACGACACCATCGAGAAGGTCAGTGACGTCCAGCAGCAATGCACTAGCTGTAGCCAGACAGTATCTTGGCCCCCTGTGGTCATTGTGTTCCTTCCAAAGAGACTTGTCGTGAAGGAAGCCCATTAGGGATTTTAAGATCAAAAGGATTTTATTTGTCACGAATGGGTTTGTTTTGTTTCTGCTTTGTTTTGTTGTTGCTTTATTACTCAGAGATGCGGATAAAGAGAAGGGCTCTTGTTCTCTCTGAATGCAGCTTGTTTCAGGGTGAAATGAACAAAATGAGAGGCATATTGTTTACTCCTTGACCGTTCGACAACAACAGCGTGCAACAAGTCCTAATGCGCTGACTTTCTCTCTCTCTCTCTCTCTCTCTCTCTCTCTCTCTCTCTCAGGAAGTGGCTGAGCCCATGCAGGACCTGAAAGAAGGCATGGAGCAGCTGGAGAAGAACAAGACACTGCGCTACATCCTGTCCACGCTACTCGCCATCGGCAACTTCCTCAACGGCTCAAACGTGAGTGGGCATCTGTCCACCTGTCTCTCTCTCTGTCTGTCTGTCTGGCCTGGCCCTGAATCACCCCCCCCCCCCTCCCCATTCTCTAGGACCCAGCGCACTCTCTTGGCCAGGCTAACACAGTCTCTCTGTTAGCAGCTGTGAGGGCCTCTCTGAGTGCCATTTGTCTTCTGGCAGACAACCATTTTTTATGAATGACTGAGCTCACAGCACCCAAAGCTGCCTTTTTAGGGCTTTTATTTTTATTTTAGTTTTTTTTTTTATCCAAGAGTGGGATCATATGTCTAGCAGTGGTTGCTGAAAGAAAGAACAAATAAAAGGATGTGTGTGTTCAGCTGTGTGTGCAGATGTGTATGTGTGAGTGTGTGTGTGTGTGTGTGCACTATGAATAAATTGAGGTCCCATTGTTTGATCTGAAAGAGACTCACGCTGTCAGAAAAGGAGTCAATACGAGTAAACACACTCTTGGTTGAGGCTTTTAAGATCTTGGGTTTTGTCATTTACAGTAAAACCATTAGAAACAGGCACAAGATCAAAGCAAGCCCAAATTATGATTCAGTGCAAACGATGTCTTGTAGGACATTTCCCTTTTCAGCTCTGTTGTGGTGGAGCTTGGAACGGGCTGGTCTCTTGCCAGGGAGTTACCGTATGTTCCTGTAGCTGATTGAGGATCTGTTCATCATAAACTAATTACTCTTTTTCCCTGAGCCCCTTTGCAGGATGCGGGGAACCGGAATAGTCTACATTTTAACAGCGAGGGCGGCAAACTGCTCTGCTCAGCGTGCTTTAATGTTATGCAAGAGTGTGTGGTCTGTTTGAGATGGAACGTTAGAAGTTTAGATAGGTTCATCAGCTGTTGTTTACACCATATGATGTGTCATTTGACGTCCCTTAACCCAGAGAAAGTCAATTTATATTCTGCATCTTTGTGTGTGTGTGTGTGTGTGTGTGTGTGTGTGTGTGTTTGTGTGTGTGTGTTTTCAGGCGAAGGGTTTTGAACTGAGCTATCTGGAGAAAGTTCCAGAAGTGAAGGACACGGTGCACAAACAGTCTCTCCTTCACCACGCATGCTCCATCGTGGTGGAGAGGTTTCCAGACAGTTCGGACCTCTACTCTGAGATCGGGGCCATCACACGCTCTGCCAAGGTATGAAGAAAGCTATCGTTATGAATAGGAATTCACATTGGAGCAGAGAGCCAGACTTTACTCAGGGCAGTCGAGGGTTTTGTAACTCGAGAGCAGCCGAACAAAAGGAAGCACTTATCTGACCAGACATAACCATCTGCAGCTGTGTGGCAGCACATTCTGTGACTTTACATTTTTCACTCTGTCCGCAGCGAGTTGCTTGGCATTTTGATGTCCGCGGGTTTTTGCCCTTATCGTAGCGCCGGTAATAAACACCCTCTCTGGACGACCCTGGCGACCCCATGCGGGAAGCGCTGCTAACAGATGTGGTTGTGTTTCCACTGCGCTCTGTCCAGGTGGACTTTGACCAGCTCCAGGAGAACCTCAGCCAGATGGAGCGGAGGTGCAAAGCATCGTGGGACCACCTCAAGGTCATCTCCAAGCACGAGATGAAGCCGTCGCTCAAGCAGAGGATGTCCGACTTTCTGAAGGACTGTGCCGAGCGGATCATCATCCTGAAGATCGTCCACCGCAGGGTCATCAACAGGTAAAGCCACGGGGAGGCTCCACACACTGGCCTTACACTGGGATTAAAGCCATATAATACACTCAAAAGGGTTTATGACAGGGGTGCATCTCTTGTAGTGGTCAGCTCATATGTCTGTCCTGCTGCCCTGCCAGGTTCCATGCCTTCCTGCTGTTCCTGGGCCACCCGGCGTACACGGTGCGTGACGTGAGCGTGCACCGCTTCAGTAAGATCCTGAGCGAGTTTGCGTTGGAGTACCGCACCACGCGCGAGCGCGTCCTTCAGCAGAAACAGAAGCGGGCCAACCACAGAGAGAGGAACAAGACCCGGGGCAAAATGATCACAGATGTAAGTGCTCAACTGCCCTGTGATACCATGTGCACAGCCATTTCATCACCTCCACACTGTTTACCCGTGTCATTACATGTGTCATCTCGGCTTTGACACACACACATTATATTTGACATGGTGTATACTATAGGGGAAAAAAACACCACCAGTTAGATTCAAACTGTTGACCTACTTGGCAACTTAATGACATGACTGCTTGATTTGACCAAGCTGGCCATGTGGGTTCTCCCATGTTAGCATCTCCAGCCCTCCTCCTTGATGGGGAGCTTCAGTGGGGCTCCTCCAGGAAAGGTATGGCACGACTTAGAGCCCCTCCAGCTGCTCATCCCACTGCAGAGCTGGCTTTGCGCACGTGCTGCTCACTGCCTAACAGATGCCTGAAACACATCATGGTTTACAGTACAATACATCAGTGAGGCCTGATGGCAATGCTCAAGCACTCCAAATGTGTATTTGCAATAGACACATGGGTGTGAGTCTAAACCATGAACGAAAGAACGAATGCAGCACATACATTTTACCCTCACCCAGCAGGAGAAAGACAATCAGGAAATACAATTCATCTGCAAGGAAATTGAAAAAATGACCACTGGTTGATCACTATGAAATTCAGCATAAGCCTTATACTTATTTGATCAGAGGAAAATAGCATATATATCAGCATAATTACTGTAGCTGTGCCCTTATAACAATCACATCATCCATTGACTCTTTAGATGTTATATTCAGCCTTTGTAAACTAATATTTCACATAAATCTAATAAGTTGCTTAACTTTACTGCTACAGTAAGTATAACCTACTTGAGTGGAACCTTCTACTTCCCAGTCCACACACATAAATCAAATCTTCATATCACTTGTGCACTTTTCTTCATATCACTTGTGTTGGTCAATGCACTTTTCTTCATATCATTCTTGTTCCTTTTTTCTGACTATTTTCTAAATACTGTTGGGGCATATCAAATCTCTGTCCTTGTTTGCATCTTCATTTCATAATTCTTTTATCCTTAGAGTGATGATGAAGAGGATGGAGAGGTACAGTACTGTGTGTGTGCGTGTGTGTGTGTGTGTGTGTGTGTGTGTGTGTTGCATGATGGAAGCTACAGTGTGCATGTTATGTCTGTGTTTTCTGGTCACCCTTTGCTGACAGTGTGTTTTACTGTAGTGTTAGATTTCCCTTCTCTCTCTATATCTCTCTCTCTCTCACACACACACACACTCACATTCTCCATATGGCCTCAGTTGAACTGCTAGTCTCAGGCATTTGAATGTTCCGCCTTTCAACATCTCTGTCAGAGATCTTTGATGCAGAGAGACAGCAAAGCCGACCGCTGGCTTCAGAAGCTCCACATTAAAGCTCCCTCTCGTCATTGATGGCGTGTGCATTCAATCAGTGCTTTTTACTCAGTCACCATTAATCTAAACAGCCCTGCTTTAAACAGAAATGCTTTAGCAATGGCCACTTCAGTTCCTACAATGCAGCTCTGCAGCACAGAACATTATTGGTCCTGGATGTTATTATTGAGTCTATTGTCTTGCACCACACACACACACACACACACATCCAAAATTGGACAAGCAAGTGCAGAATGATTAGGACAAATGGTTCCTCAGAAGCTTCCTTGTCAGTTGCCTCGCATGCAATTCCATCCATAACCTAATATGGTTGTAGATGGACACAAACATTCTGTGAGGACTAAATTGACAGGACTCGTGCAGCAGACCAGATACGGTTACTCTCAGAAGATGGTTACCTGCTGAGCCTGTTTTATGAGCGCTCAGGAAGATCATTGGCTTCCATGGGTTGTATATTTTGTTGGTTGAACTAATTTATAGTATGTAGTAATGTGTGTGTTTTTGTTTATCTATCACTCTGGAGTAAAACATGCTAACCTTTGTTTATTGTGTGTATTTGTGCATCCTAACTGAGATACTGAGAACTCAACATGTTCAATGCATGGTTTTAAAATTCACAGTTAATGAGTGAAGTGATGATTTAGTGAATTAAGAAACTATGATAAATAGTGGACATAGTGGACAATTTTGAATGAAATTTAATATCCTACATTAGTCTTCAGTGTGATTCCTGACAACTATTTCTAACCTGCATTTGTTTTTCCAAAGTGCTTGGTGTCAAATTACGTTTCAGACTCAGCCAAGATGGATGTTGGTAAAAGGTGATAACTGGGATGTTGACTTTGATAAATGCATCTGACAATGTTTCTCCTTCTCCCCCCCCCCCCCCCCCCCCCCCCCCGTCCTTTGTGTGTCCTCAGGGAGGGAAGTTTGGCGGCTCAGGCCCCGAGGCTCCGGAGGTGCAGGGTCTGGGATACGCTGAGAGCGCTGCCGAGCATGAGAGCATGAAGGCCGTTTTGAAGAGCAGTCTGCAGGGCAGCGACAGCAGCACCTCAGTGGTTCCTGGTCTCCGCACAAGGACCAGAGCCAACAGAGGTAAGAGAGTATCTGCTGAACACCCCACACAGCAGTGACCCAACAGTGACCCAAGGCACACAGGGCTGATCCACATCAACTGTGAGCGCACAAGGCCAGGTGTAGATAGACAGTAAAGCAATCATAACTGTTCCTGAAATGTTTTCTTTTGACTTTTCGCTAGGATCACTTGTAGGCCGGAACAACTTATGGTCATCGGCGAATGACGACCCAACAATTTGCACAGACGACACGGCAGACGAGATCATGGAGCGCATTGTGAAGTCCGCCACTCAGGGGCCGAGTCAGAGGGCACAGCCAAGGGAGAGGAGGAGATCCAGGGCCAACCGTAAATCCTGTGAGTTCTCTTCCTCTCTATGTGTGTGTGTGTGCGTGTGCGTGCGTGTGTGTTGATTTTGGCATTGGTAGGTGTTGATGATGAGTGTTCATAACATCATATATCCTTTGATCTTAATTTGCTCTGCCTTTCACAAAAGTCATAATAATGGCAACACCATGGCAACTATCTCTCGGGCCCCCATGTGGGTAGGTGGTTTGCATGTTGAGATAAAAGGTGCATCAGCTCCAGGTTTTGTCAGTGAAGTGAAAGCTATAGCCATCTGTCCAAACAAACAAAGCTCACACCTGCTTAACAAGCACAGACCGCAGAAAAATGCTCACATGCTAGACAGAAAAAGAGCAGGGCAGACATGTTGGATCTCATGGGTTTTCCCTCCTTCAAAATAGTTTTTATAGCCCTGCCCATGGCACGGCCACCACCACACTTTTACAGCACAGTGTCAGGCATCTTTATGGCTGGGAGTGCTCAGACACCGTGCGCTGGCCTTAAATGTTGTCCAGCTGAGGAGTCACGTAAACAGGGCTCTAAAGTTCAGCCATGCATGTTTTATTTCCTAGTTTGTTCTGACGTAGTTTTACCCTACAGGAAGGTATATATGTCTACTCTAGTTGCACCAGGGGTGGTGTTAGGAGGATTTGGAAACATTTGGGGCTTGGCCCAGACCTGATGGGTCCAGCAGCATCCTCCCCCGAGAATGGTTTCCTTAATTCTAGCAGCTAAATGCACCGTTTTCACATATAGACTACGTGCACGAAAGGCTTTTCCTGTATACTCATGTATTTCTGGTGGAGCGTTAACTGTGTTGTAACAACATATTCAGTCATATTCTGCTCCTTACATCTTCACTCCGACACTGAATATCCTGTTTGCCCAATAATAACAATTTTAACACACACATAAATCATTCTTTATCATAACATGCTGATTCCCTAGTTCCCTAACAGTTCCCTAGTACACTAATTATATTAACAATAGCGGCAGGTTCAAACACACCTGGCCAACCGGAAACAAACCAGCACACAGAGAGCCTTTCGTGCATGTAGTCTATAGTGTCACACAGGAGCAGAAAGCACTAGCGTTAACAGGATATCACCAAAAATTGCACTATAGTTCTCATTTCTCTCTCTCTCTCCTTCCCCGTCTGTCCAGTGAGGAGGACGTTGAAGAACGGCCTGACCCCAGAGGAGGCCCAGGCTCTGGGGCTGTCCAGTGGTTCCGAGATGCAGGTGTGACATGGCGAGATTCAGCAGCTCTGACTCCAGCACACACTCTCCCTCTCTTACACACACACACACATTTGTCCAGGGAAACAAAGCCTCCTTTCACCCAGCCCTGATCTCCCAACCTGTCCACACCGTGACGCCGTGGTCCAGGCTTCTCCTGGCCTGATCGGACTTTTGCCTGTTCCTGGGGGATCTGGCCAGCGCTTCACACCTGTTGCGCACTCTGTGGTTTAAGGAAGCGGTGCAGTATTTCACAGTGACACGCATGTACACACACACACACACACACACAGCTCAGCAGCTTGTACGTGAAGCAGAATGTTCTCCCCTCCTCGTTGCTGGAAGAGCGTGCCGTCAGCCTCCTCCAGCCCTCTCTCACTCAGGGCTCACAACCCCAACACAGCTTCCACACACAGCTCCGACTGGACTCGAGTGAGTGAGTGACCGACTGAGGTGTTTCAAAAACCACTGTGGCCTTTCTGTAACATGGACACAGGACACTGTCCGGCCCACAGAAGTCCATCCTTTATCAGCCACACCAGTGGATAGCACATCGGTGGAGTTACTGTAGTTTATAGTACACTCTCCTGCAGTGGATTTTTTTGGGGAATATGAACACAGCTTCGTAACTGTTGAGTAGGGTTGTAGATTTGCTCTCCTGAGGCTGTATATTTCGGAAGCAGTGTATCTGCTCTGCTGCAGTAGACCTTGTGAAAATGGTTCACGTCCCATGCTTAAGTGGCGCTCTAAGGCAGTGAACTGCACTCAGGAAGGAGAGGACTGATTTTAATTGTGTGAATTCTTTCAAAATGAAATACGTTAAGACATATGCACAGACACGGCACAAAAATCACTGTTCAAATGAAGGATGAGTTAATTTCTCCTGAGCAACACATTGTGATTCTATAGCTGGATGTCTATATGACCCTGTGTTACAATTCACATTGTCTTGTCCAGCCGACACAGTTAATGTTCATGACAATTTCTTGACAACCCTGTGATTGTATGTGCCCCCAATTATTCCTTGCAGAAATCAAACCACTGCTGAACAATGTTTTTTTTCTTTCTTTTTTTATTAGTTCAATATCAACAAATACTGAGTTTCACGTGATTTGAGTGCCTTTTAAGATATGGTCTGCTCATTCAGTGACAGACAGGGACATTCAGCACTAAGCCGTCACTCACTGAGAGGAAACTTTCAGCCTCTTGTGTCCCTTCCCCACTCCTTCTGGTACACAGCCCCTGTCCTCCATTCACACTGGCTGCATTTTCACCGTTTGCATGCACTTACGCTTGGAATGACACACATGAACAGTACCTTGAACCTTCCTTTCCAACCACAATCCTTCAACAGCGTGCTGTTGAAGCTATAGACTCAAAATGGACTGTCCACACCATATGACTACCACGATGACTGGTTTTGCTCTTTTCCTAGGTTATGAAATGTGGTAGCATCCAGCACCTTATTATTTGTAGAGATTTTGGAGGAACATTTGAGTATTATTATTGAAGCTTTTTCTCAACAAATGTTTCTCTGAGTATTGTACTATGAAAGTAAAAACTAGAAATTACTTGTAAAGTAAAACCAGAATAAAATGTAGAAGCAACGTGGGGAAAAAAGATACTGTAAAATTATGTAAATGTCAGTGTTTTATTTTTGTGTTCCTGTTAAATTTGTATTTTGTATAGTATAGTGTACCATAGGTGAGGCACAGTGTTATTCTGTAATTTAAGAGAAAACAAGCCATGCATGGTGAATAAAAAAAAACAGCAGCAGACATGTCATTCTAGCTGGAGTTAAAGGGAGGTTTCTTTGACTTTTTTTTAACACTCAGTGGATTTTTGTGTTTTTGTTGTGGTGTTTTATTTTTTCTGCACAAACTTGAAACTTGCTTGGATGATGAAATCAGTCCAGCCACCCCTGCACTCCTGTCTAATATAACGCTCCAATGCCTTCCACTTCATTGCACTCATGCAGTCTTGCAGTCTTGTCCCACTCCACATGCCAGCAGTTTTCATCTGTTGCTAAAAGTGCCATACGAGTGGGTTTTGAAAGTGTTCATTAAACTATTGCTATGTCTATGCCCACAACAAAAAATATGCATACAAATCTTGCAATAAAGAGCTTTTATGAAGCATGTCATGACTCATGTCATATTCTACATCTGGAGACCACCTGTTACAGCACGGCACTATTCAAATGGTTATGGTTTTGATAATTGTTATTACCGAGTGTAAACAGAGGTCGTTTAGTGATGATAAACAGTAATTTATTTATCTAATAAATGTATTACTAATGATAAGAATGGCAGACCTCTGAAGTTTGTTATGGTTTGAATGGTTGGATCAGGTTGGACAGATTGTATGTTGGCAATTCTGAAAAATGACTTTGGTTACATGATGTTATGCCATTCAATTTTGCCATAGATGTTTCAGTTCAAAAAATATCTTTTAAACATTTACTAACCATTATAGACTTGAGAACATCTAAAACATTTGACTAACACAACCTTCAGTTACTGCTTTTTGTGTAATTTTTGTGGTGTTATATCTATGACCAGAATGAGAAGTGTACACACTCACCAGTAACGCAGGCAATATGCTACTTAATGAATGTTGTAGGCCTACATCATGTGCTATATACTGTACACTTTTGTACACAGGTCATAAATCTCATGGCAACTGTAGCAAAGGGGGAGAGTAGTCACCCCAACCAGCCTCAAACCCAGGTCTTCGGCGTACCAAACCTCCAGCTTGACTGCAACACCAAAGAGCCTAGCTCATTGGTATGGCATTCAGAGCACATACTCAACCATAGTGACGACAGCACTCCATCATAGCAACCAATGGGAAGTTGGGCTTAAATCAACAAGTTGATTAGATAGTTTGAAATAACTGTATCAACCCAAAGCTGAGTTCAGAGTGCCAATTAACTCCAATAGGAGTGTCCAAGGATGTTAAGAACTCTTGTCAAGCTATGGGTTTTGTGGTCCAAGACAGAAAGCTAGCATTATCTCCATTAGACTTCTCCAACTCAAGTTCACTTTGGCCACGTTGAACATTTTTACATGTTTGGCTGTTTGTTTAAGACACAGCAACACTTCCCAGTGATCAAACCCCCTTATGCCATTAAGAAGGTTTCCCTCTTGTGGTCAAAAGTAAGCAATGTAGGGCCTATTTCTGGCCATATGCAAAGCCTTCTTTTGCATTTGAAAATGAGTGACGATTCTACTGACACTACTGTGATCTGTGATCTAATAGTGTTTTGATAGTTTGTAAAAGCTGCATTACCCAAGTCTGAAAGCTGAACTGGGTCAGCCTAACTTGAGCTTGAAAGCACACAATTAGTCACGTAAAATATACCAAACCATTCTGTACATAACATACGTTATCCATCTATATAGTGAAAACTCCATCGGGGAATATTTTTCTATTAGGGTCATTCCGTGTCAAATCAGATAAGGTAGTTGCAGCACCGTCTCAAAAATACCGGCCTGTAAAATACTTCTGTTCAAATCCTATAGCTTCATGTTACCTTCAGCCCTTGAAATTACATCAGTTTTACAGCCTAAAAATCACATTGTCTGGTAAGCACAGTTTGGCCATTAATATAATGACAAGTATTATTCATAGGCAGCCCAAGCTTTGTAGGGTGGAAGACAAACATGTTCTCATAATGACTGAACCATTAAAAGTTTGTACGGCATTCTCATTGATTTTCTACAAGGCACTAGATTTTGAAAAAAGTGACATTAATAAGGGTAGTATAAACTTGTTTTTGTACGCATTTGGTATCAATCATTATTTCTTTCTTTTTATACTATATTTTATTAATGTTGTACCAATATTTGAGCTCTCCACATATAATGGGGCTTGAACATTTTTAGGATTAAACAAGCGGAGGTTGTGTTGGTAGCACTTGAAAATGTATGTGAAAGTAGCTCAGTGTATGGACATTTAGTGTACAAAGTGCCAATGTAGTACCATAGATAAATAAATAGAGTCAAAATCATTGTTTTGCCCGAGGGACAAGAATGAAAATGCACTGTTATACAATGTAACCAAGTAAGTGTATTTATGTATGAATGAAACATGGTACATCATTGACACTTTATACACAAAATGACTATTCCCGTAAGCTACAGTATTCCCACGTTGATTTTCTTGTTCCTACTAGCTACACCACATACCATTTCAGTCCCATGAACATTACCAAAAAATTCAATCACACCTTGTTTTATCCTTAATATCTTCATGTGCATTTGTTACAGGGACCTCTAATATTGGCTCAACAATAAAAGTATTTGCAAACAAAATAATGATTGGTGTCGTGGATACATAAAATGAGTTTAGAAGACCCTCAATGTCAACAGTTTTGCATTTTGTTCCATAACTAAGGCCTTATATAAATATGGACATGCCATACAGACTTTTAACGGTCCAGTCATACTGAGAACATGTCTATCTTCCACCCTACAAAGTTTGAGCAGGCTGAGAATAATACTTTTCAAGATAGGCTATTAATATCTGGAACACGGCCTCCAAGGCATTTCTGAGAGTAAAAAAATATACAAAATAGGGGGTGAAAAAATGTATGAAAACATTGGAATTTAACAAAAATATTTTACAGATGTTAGGTAGACAAATATTAGGTAGACAAATGTTGAGCAAAATCTGAGACGGTGCAGCAACCATTTCCCTGGATTTTGTCTGATTTGACACGGAATGACCCATTAGTTATATAAAGGTACCTATGTTCAGGAGAATTCATGGTGTAATCAACCAAGGTTTAATCAACAACAAAATGTTAAGTCCCCACTCCCCACAAATATTGTATCAAATGCATTTTGGGGCACATGCAGCATGGGGCTGCAGAAATATATATCTGCATATAGGTTACTGCATGAATGCTACTGTGTTCAAATGATGGCGCCTCCCTTATTTGATCAAAATGCTCTGGGCTGCCACCTCCTTAAAGTAATGGCAGATATGAGAGCCTTCTGAACTTTCTTTTGTTTCAAATCATAGCAGTTAGTCAGATATTTATTTTCTTAACCTTCAAAAAACTATGCCCAGCTAAGTATTCTTTCAACTTTGTCTAATTAATCAGGCAGTATGCAAGCTCTTGAGAGTGACTTTGATTAGGTTATGCCATTCATTTGTGCCTTGGATGTTTGAATTCAGAGAACACTTAAAACTATTTTATGGTTAATCAGTAGATGTATGAACATCTAAATCTTTGAGTAGGTTTCCCTCTTGTGGCCAGAAGTCATAAAAGTAAACGTAAAGAAAGGTCTCTGGATAAAACTGTTTCTGACAATATAGAAAACCATTTTTTCATTTGAAAAGGAAAGACTGATGAGTTTGTCAGAGCTGTTCTACACACCATTACAACAGCCATAACTCAAACATAATATCCAAAGCTTCAGGTGGACTTGAACATGTGGATCTTTCTTATATCTAATAAAGCTGTTTAAAGTAATGATCATGTAATGTAATTAAAGAATGTGGAATTACTGGTTACAGGGTTCCCGCTTTAAGTCAGATGTAAAATTCGATGACTTTTCCCTGCCAAAAAATCTGAATTTCCATGACCTACTATAGAATGAATCATACAATATACCGACCAGATTTCAGAGTAGCCGCATAGAATTCAAGATTTTTTTTTTTTAAAGTGGGAGATGAATAATATGAATATATGAGCATTGAATAAGCAAAGTTGGGCTAATCACAACCACTCAAGCAAGCAGTAAAACTACCAAATATACACCAATTCTGTGTGGACATATATTTGCATTAAAGGAGAATTCCGGTGTGATATTGACCTAGAGTGTGTTGAAACATGATACCGAGTGTGAACGTATGTCTCATAGCCCATCTCGGCTTGTCCCCTGCACTCCAAAATCTGGCGCTAGTTAGCCGATGCTACCAACAGCTTTTTCAATGGTGGTGCTTCGGCATCGGGCTAGCCATGCAAATAAATCACTGTTTTACACCATTTACGAGGCTCAATGCATCTCCACACTTCATTAGACCTCCGAGGGCCCTCCAGTTGCTGCTACTGGAAGAAACTGGAATCCATGCATTTCCACGGAATTATTTTTGGAATCTGATCCCTCATCATACCTGTTCATTCTTACTCGTTGCTCGACTTATCGTGACTAAATTCAAGATGGCTGCAAACGCTAAACTTTGTGAAGATACTGTCTGTATAAATCGTCTTGTCAGTAAACTACCAGTGCTTTCTCAAAGTTCTCAATGTCTCGTTTTAAATGTCAGGGCCCTCGGAGGTCTACCAATGAAGTGTGGAGATACATTGAGCCTCGTAAATGGTGTAAAACAGTAATTAATTTGCATGGCTAGCCCGATGCCGAAGCACCACCATTGAAAAAGCTGTTGGTAGCATCGGCTAACTAGCGCCAGATTTTGGAGTGCAGGGGACAAGCCGAGATGGGCTATGAGACATACGTTCACACTCGGTATCATGTTTCGACACACTTTAGGTCAATATCACACCGGAATTCTCCTTTAATGTATTTTGGCAAGTACATTTTGCTACAACAAAATTTGCTGATATTCCATGATTTTGCACCACAAATGATAAAATGCCATGACTTTCCATGTTTGGAATAGACTACAAATTTCCATGATATTCCAGAAATTCTATGACCCGTGGGAACCCTGTGGTTACTTTACAAATGATGCATGCTGTGACAATGTATGAATGCCTAAAGCAAGAAATGCTTTTGTTCTGTTTTATTGGACAGGACCAGACAAAATCCAGTTCAGACAAAATCCGGTATGTTTAATACTTGTTTGCCAAAAACAGGAACTTATATTTGCAATGTAATATAATTGTTATGTAGTTGTAATCGTCATCCCATGAGCTGAAAGCAAAAGACAGAGCAGGATGCAACAGCAAAGTCTAACTGAAGCCAACACAAGGACAGGCTAAAATATCTTTTCAAAACATGATGTAAAGATCCAGCATGGTAAAAAAAAAAAAAAAACAGGAAGAGTCAAAGGAAGATTGGGTCTGAGGCAGGAATCAAGAGGGGAGGGGAAGCAAAAGATGCGCTCACGTGCTGTCATGTTCAAGTTGGTGGTTTCCATGTCGACCCAATAATTGCACTGTATTTAAGCTCTGTTTCACGGAGGAGTCGAACATGGAGGACAAATGATAATGTGAATGTCGACTGTTTTTGTATTTCTCAATTGTGTACATAGTTTCGGCTTTCTAGGCAGTAAAGATTTACGCACAATAGGTTGCTCTACATTTACAGTACACGTGGAAGCCCACCATGAGATTTTTTTTCTTCATCCTGAAATACTTTTACATTCCCTCAATCTAATTTTTGCATTTCCCTGCAATCCCACACATGCGGTCTACATCTCAGTACTGCAGGGGGATGCAAAAGTACTGTAACAGATTGCAACATCTATTGTTGTGAAAGAATGTAAAGCATGAGGAAATGGTTAAAACTACTGCAAGGAAAAAAGGTCAGTATAACATAACAATCCCACAGTGGCCTTTTTGGTGTTGTGTATACATTTACAGACAAGACATTCTTAGAAGGACTTTTGATGTTTTTCCTGCTGTTGCAACACTTTCGACAATTAGCAATCATTCAGGGTCATAGTGCATCACAACTCAACGACTTTTGCCGCATTCTTTAACCTGTTGAGGAGTTCAATTACCCTCAGAGATTTCTTCCATAGACTGTATTGAGAACACTGAAACTATAGATCTTTTGTGTAGAATTCTAGAAGGAACCAGAAGAATAATTCACTCAACAGGTTTTTAAAAATCCTGACCTTCTGAGCCGATTATCCAACACTGACTGGTGTTCATGTGCAATTTCCTAGTATGACGCTCAAATTTTCAACTCGATCCAACACGTGAGGGCACCTGAAGGTGAGAACCATAGCAAGGCAGCCTACGTCTCATTTCTCTTACATGACTACACTAACTAAAAGCAAATGTAAATGTTTTTGAGAATAGTGACTCCTAATCTCTTTGTGTTGGCTATACTTTTTCTGTCTTTTATCATTATTTTTATTGTCCCTGAACAATAATATTTGTACAGTACTTTTAGAAAATTACCTGTGTTAATTTTACACATCAGGAGTAGGCCTACATCCCATTCAAACATACAAAGATGCAACATTGCACGCCCTTTTACACAGACAAAGGAGAGAGCATGGTGAGAGAACAACACATATTGCTATTCTTCAGTTTCATCAAAATGTGTCGTCTTAGTTGTTTTGAAGTCAAGTTTTAGTTCATTTTTGTTTTCCCAGGGCAGGCCTATGTAACATTAAGTGTCTATTATAAAGCACCAAAGTACATTTAAAAAAAAAGACAAAAAAAAAAAATCTGACCATTTTTGGTCACTTGATGAAAATGTATAAGTGCATTATAGTTTAGGAATCATTGTCTCTCTTCGATCTTACAGCGTTAGGTGATATGTCATCTGATGAGAGAGTGCACATTATAAAATATAACAGGTTAAATGCTGTGTGGCAGGCAAAGGCAGAAGCGTCGTTAGGTACAATCACACCTGCAACACTTAAGTCAAAGCGTTTACACACACGCATCTGTTCTCTCCAGCTGCCACCAGGCGCCCTTCGCTCTCCACACGTGAAAACTCGCGTCTCACTTTGGCCGCTGCGGATACCCTTATTTCTGTCCCTTGCCTTTAGGCTGGGATCTCTTTTTTTTCTTTTCATTTTTAAAATCACACAAAGGCAAGACACAGACTCACACAAGATCACACAGAGCTGTTTGCCACTGCAGGCCCGGTCTGCATTGCAAGTGCTCAGTAAGGACCAGCACCATAAGTCCCCTTAGGGGTTTCTCTCATGTGCTCGACATTTTTCAAATGTTCCTATTTAAATTGCACACGATCAAAACTTTTCAGATGATCAATTTTTCCAACATTGGTTAACTATTTTGCTTTGTGGTTCGTGTATGACATTAGTTAGGCATTATTATTTTTCAATTTGTTGCACAAAGGTTGGCCAAGTTTCATTGGCAAAAACAGGCCAGTTAGGCATGGGGTAGTGTGTGTGTGTGTGTGTGTTTCCTTTTCCTATGAGCATGTGTGCGGCTGTGCATGTAGCTCTTTGATTGTGTGTGTGTGTGTGGCTCAACAGGAGTGGAGCACCAGCCTCTGCTGAGACACATGCATGAGTGTGTTGCTCTCTCTGAACACAGAGGAGCTTACTCACAGAAGATTAAAGCATCATCTTCAACATGGTTCTATAAAAATGTAAACCCAAATTTGAGCTTATATTAGTGGGTAGGAGGGAACCCTTCAGATTCCCCCAGCTTAAAAATGCATTTCAACTCAACAACTCACAATTAAACTATAGCACCAGCACTTCCTGGGATCAAGATCCGGGGCTCTGAACTGGGGTGTGCTTAGGGAGGCAAAAGAAAAGAAATAGAAGAGAGGAGGAAAAAATGAGAGCAAGGGATGGCAAGAAAGAGAAGAGGGAGGGAGGGAAGCAAACCCCAGCCAAGAGTCTTACAAAATCGATGAATTCCCCCGGGAAAATAGTCACAGTGAATTCCAGAGGCTTGGACAGGTCCAGGCCCAGAGCAGCCCCGGCCGTCCAGCCTCCCTCTTACGGGAGCCGATGAGGGGCCTCCAGCATCTCCATGAGGAAAGTTTCAATAGGGGTGTCCCCGATGAGCTTAAAGAAGAACAGGTGCTCCAGACACTTCAGGCCGATTGAGCGCAGGGCAGGCAGTCGCAGCAGCAGCTTGGCAAACCTGGGGGCCAGAGGAGACGAGGGTCAAGGAGGGCGCTGGCCTGCACGGACACATCTGAGGCTGATGGTGGGTGATAAGGCAACTGGAAGATCCCTCTGACCTACACACCCATACTGCATTTCTGGAACAGGAATACTGGGCAGTGAGATTAGCCAGTGCAGTCAGCGATTGTACGCGATTTCAAGCCCATAGCACCTTTTGAACATTTCCTCACGATACGCTAGGTGCCCATCCTGTGAATACACTATGTAAAAAAAAAAAACCCGGTCTCTGTAGGCAGCCCAGGCTCCGAAAACTGGAAACAAACAAATTGGGGGCAGCCTACCCCCCAAACAAAAACTCTAGGAATACTGAAGGGAGGGGTGAGCTACATCTTTGGTGTGTTTTGTTTGTTCCTAAAATATCATGTACGTTGTTTTAGCCAAAAACATCAGCTAATAAAATTAAATAACATAAACATAAAAAAAACGCAGCGTCATGTACAATCGCTGACTGCACCTTTAATAATAAAACATTATTATTTTTGCCCTTGTTTTTTAGTAGACACTCTTATTCTGAATAACCCTTGGAGTGACTTGGGGTTAAAGGCAACCTATGGAAGTCATTTACCTTTATGTAATTTTTTGATGGTAAACTAATTTGTAATACAGAGAATGGCCTTCCCAGCTGTAGGCTACCCATCTATGGAAAACCAGCTTTGTCATTTCGCTCTCCTCTGAGCCGTAGAATGACCAACTACTTCACGCAATTGTGCAATCGCCGACTATTTGTATGAAATTGTGTAATATTACCTCGTCAGTCGACTAGGGTTGGGTATCATTTGGGTTTTATCCGATACCTGGTGCTAAATCGATACTTTTAAAACAGTGCCGTGCCGAAACGGTGCCTGAACCGGTACTTTGTTTTTAAAATGTTTTAAATTAAAATGGTCTAAAGCATGAATTGCTTTTTTTTTTTTTAATTGATGACAAATTTGAACATGAAATTGAACTGTTATATTCAATTTACTATCAATATCTCATTGCTCCTACGAATAATACATTTAAATGTTAAAACAGCTTGCCATGCATGCACACACAATGGTAAGCTCTGCTTTCAAGTTTACCCAGTGTAGGCGGTTTGCCGTAAGGTATGTTAAAACCGCTTGCCATAGAACTACGAGGTCATGGACAATGGCATTTGCAAGCAAGCTAATCTAACAGGGACTCTACTTTCCAGTTAATTCAGTGTGTTCCCAAATGCTTCAAGAAGTTTCATGTCTTAGCCCACAACACGCAATAGTTGAACATGTTAGGCTACATGTCGGTGTGTCAGTGTTTAGATTCCCAACGCTAGCCTAGCATTTTAACAGCAATTATGGCTATGAGCTAACACCAGTCAGCTGAGTTTAATTAGTGATATCGTACGGAGATGGTTTCAGGCTCACGGAAGCTGTCAAACACTGTCCACTCGCCTATGTGGTGCACCCCTCTGGTTTATACATCCAGTGTTTATGTTGGGTAACTGTATCTGGATGTGTTGCTATCAGAGCAAGACGTTAAGAGATGGCGCATGACATGCAGTGATGCCTATAAAAAAATAATAATAAAAAAAACGCTATTTAAGCACCGAAATGAGGCACCGAAATCCACGTTGTTATTCGATGCAGTTACTACCATTTGCATCGGCACCGGTGCCATATTAGAACCGTGTTTCGGTGCCCAACCCTACAGTCGACATGGCTCTGCAGAGATTATCTTTGCCGGTTTGTAAACAAATCCACATGTACCATGTCCAGGGGGAAGGGTGCAAGCCAGAAGTGGTGTTTACCACAGTTATGTAAAGTACAAATACTCTGCAACTGCAGGGGGAGCTCAGCAGCAAAAAAGAAACCAAACAAAACAAAACTGCACCGTATTGCTTTTCACCGGCACAATGGTCGTAGCCCCTGGGACCGATTCCTTGATAGATGGCGACTAGGGTTGGGTATTGCTCAAATTGTATCGATTCAGATTCAGATTCTGTTTGTCAATTCCAAATGGTGAAAGAACATTGTTTAGATAAAATATAAAGTTGTCCTTAATCTTTATTCCAGCAGTTAACTAAATACTCAAAAAGTAAACATTAATTTACAAGCATGGATCCACAGATATATGTATCAAAAGACTAAGACCTTAATAATACTTAAAAATCAATCTTGAGCTACTAATTAAAATAACTGCTCAAGTTTCAAAATAGGTAACAAACGTCTTTACGTTATAGAAATTCAAGGAGCTATTGTGTTTTGTGTTTAGAAACTGGTAGGCGCCACCAAATTCTAAGTATTTTAAATAATTTCAGAATATTTTAAAATAAATAAATTCACCAGTGCCATCGGTCCTGGTTCCAATTCTCTTATAGATTCTACTATATTGTAATAATTTAGTTCCCAACCATGAACCCTGCTCCTAACCACTAGACCACCACCTCCCCAATATTAATGGGATACCATATTTAATACCTTGAGAAATGCAGCTGGCAACAAAAACAAAGCTCATGGTCACCAAAACACCACACCCTGGAGTCACTGTCACCAAAACACCACACCCTGGAGTCACTGACTGTCTAATAGACCAGGGGTCTCCAACACCCGGTCCGCGAACCGGTGCCGGGCTGTGGGCTGGACTTAGCCGGTCTGCGGAAAAAAACAAGCAAACGTGCTATACGAAGCAACTGCATAGGCTTTCTCTGTCTATGATCTATGATATTCAAATTATGAGCCTCCTCGACGAGTAGATTGCTGGTTCACTGAGCCACGAATTCAGGCTAGATTATGCCCAGTGCTTCTGTCTGTTAATTTGGGGCACAACTGAATGGTGTTATGGAACCGCTGACCGAAAGAAAAAGAAACTAAATGTTTCCCTGATCAATAAATAATTCATAAAATATAGCACATTAGGTGGTAGTAGTAGGCTATGAGTGCTCATTCAATGTGTATGTGCGTCTGCGTAAGTGACTGACAAACTGAACCACTCGTGGGAAGGCTAGAAGCAACGATATTTAAAACCATAAATAATACTAAAACTTCATATAAGACAGACAAGATGAGATAACCAGTCATGTGTTCCAGTGAGACTACAGCGTACCTGCCCTGTTGCTCAGGGTACTTCTGCTTGCAGTAGGCCTCTAGTGATGCATACACCCTCTCCCTGAGGAGCTCAACCTCACTCGTGCTGGTCAGGCCTTTAGCATCTGCAAAACATCAGAGGGGAACAACTCGCTCACTGACAATGCACACAGCCAGCAGCGCACACAGGCTGTAGATGCTCTATGTTACGGGCACCTGGAGAGCAGGAATGAGGCTTTCAGACGCAATCAAAACAATCCTAACATTTATGAGTCTGATCTTGCCATGCACTTCATGCCCTTGTGCCTAGTAGGCAAGCATCTGTGTGTGTGCGTGTGTGTGTGTGTGTGCGCGTCTACGTACCTGGGTTAAAGAGGACGATTGCCCGGAGACAGCCAAGCTCAGTTTTGTCCATTTGCATATCTCGCATCTTACTGACTAACTCTGTCAGCACACTGCAGCACAGAACAAACCAAATCAACTTCTATCCATCACCACCAGCATGCTCAAAAAAAAAACAAGAATAAATGACGTGTACTGTAATGGTAAAACGACACGGAAACTCTTCAAATGTGTTGAAACAAAGAAGTTATTGTTTAAGGCGAGTACTCAATGGAGATTACTCAATGAACATTGTAAGGATTTAAAATAACAATCCAAAATCTTAACTAAGAAATGCAATTTCTGTCAAATGAATAGGAAATGAGGGAAGGGAGGGAGAAAAGTCTTTACCGGTCAAGTATGGCTCCCACTTCTGCACTGTGGGCACTCTCCCTGATTATTCAGAAACAAGCCATGGAAGAGTCAGAGTGCAATGCTTTAATAACAATTACTCAACTCCTACATTTATCACACACAGTTACACACGCACACACACACATATGCACAATCACACGCACACACCTCTACTCCAACTTTAATGCTTGGTTATAACAACATCATAGTATTCCTAAAATAAAATGGTTAAGCCCCATTTTTCTTTCCATACTGTATTCATTTGAGTGTGGCAAGAAGAGTTTACAATGGCCCTTCAGGGGTGCGTGTGCTTGTGTGAACGTGTACCTGTCAAAGATGGTCTCCACCCCCGCAGTGTGAGCTGTTTCTCTGGATACATGCAGATCAGTAGCCAAGAGAATACCATCCTTCACCCCAACAGAGCGATGAGAGAAGGAAGCTATCAGAAGCTCATTCCATCCTGGTGGAGGTGGAAGGGTGGTGAGAAAGAGGGGGAGGGGGGATGATGACAGGGTCAAAAGGAGAAAAAGAATGAGACGAGGAAAGAAAAAAAGAACAAAAGACAATGGGACAGACATGATGAAGCAACATGTTCCAGTGGCATTCTCAAATGTCAGTAGAATGGCAAGAAGGAAACTTGAGTGAAAAGACATAACGCCTATTCATGCCCAGTTGTAAGAATAAACTCCATTGTTCTAAAACAGCACAGTTGCCTTTATGACTAATCACCTGCACGCAGCAGGATGACCTGGTCATCCAGAGGGAGCTCGGAGAAGTGGGGGATCCTCTTGGCCCACTCCACAAGAGCGTAGAGCTGCTTGTCTGCAGCGTGGCAGATGTTGGTGACCGGATCGCTGGCCTGGACAGAAGAGGACAGTGAGACAGAGACAGAAAGAAGAGACAGCAGGATGGGAAGACAGCAGAATAAGAGTTAGAGGCCGAGGCACAGGACGAACAAAGGCAAGGGCACAAAGTGGCAAAGAAAATAGCAGTTCAGTGATTAATAGAGGAGGATAAAAAAAATGAGCGTCACCACAAAAAGGCCGCATCCTCCTGCCAGGGACGACAGGAAGTGATGCATGAGGGCCGGGTCCAAGCCATACCCACCGAGCCGGTACCTGAGCCGTCGGTGTGAGCCGTCTTGCGTTCGGCTGCCATCTCAGCCTCTAAAATCTGTTCTACCGGCATCTCCTCGTTGACGGCGCGGCTGTACTCCAGCTCCCCCTCCCGCTCCCTACTGCGCTGCCTCTCCTCCTGGACAGCTGGGGTGGGAGAACAGCCAGCGAGGGTGTTAGGGAAATAAATAAAGGCTACTTCTCTGTGCTGAAAACGATTAATAGTCACCTGAGATTTCAGGCTATATGAGGACATGTTGGATGAACCCTAATTAAATTCTGACAAATCGAAAAGTGGTTCAATGAACTTCGCACTCGCAGGACAAAACATTAAATCATGGAGGATTGCTTGCAAGCAGAACAGAATGCAGAACAGGCTGGCTGACAAGCAGAAGGATTGTACCGTCTCTTGTGTCCAACTAACATCTGTCTGGAGGCATGAATTCACCATGGTAACAATAGCTAGCTTTGTTCATGTCTAGCGTTTGTCATGGTGAATAAACATGAGTGTGGACAGTATCCAGCTAACAGTCCTCAATATTGCTCACAATTTAGAGTGCGAGACAATACAGTAAGACTTCACAATTACACAACATGGTTAACATAGTTAATATGGTCAGGGACTGTTTTGTGCCAAACACACTGGGACTAATACCAAGTAATAGTTAACTGGGTTATGTAGGCACAGGAAACATATAGCTGCATGCTTTGCAAGTTGTGAGACTTCAGTGATTTTAGCACATCTGCATTGTCTAAAGAACTAAAATCAGGCACATGTCTGTTGCTGCCATTTCAATGGTTTGGTTGAATGGTATGGTCCTTGCACAAGAAGTCCAAAACTACACTGAAAGTGCAACGCTGAGAGGATGAGACATCTTAATGGTGTTATTGACTGATATTGGGCCAAACATGCAGAGAATTAGGAAGTAATGCTTGCCGAAACAAAAGAGCATGTTGCATAGCCGTCAGCATAGAAAACTAATTGCCCACACCCTGCCACCACACCCTCATCAGAGAAGAACCGTTTGCTGAGGCAGGTATGTGGTGGGAACTCCCATGGTTCAGATACTATACAACAAAAGAACAAGAACTTCAGTCACTGAATTTCACTAAACCATGAGATCCATGAAGTTTAGTCACACACAGCACATTTTACATAATGGAGGAAACACTTTCAGACAAGATGACGGCGTCTTGTCCAATGGAAACAGCAACATCTTTGCCAAGGAAATGTTTCAGCAAGAAGCAACTATTGTGAGATCACCCAGTGTTGTTCTTGTACTTGAGCCCATTACATGTGGAATTACATGTGTTTTGCACGGAGATGTGACCACATACTAGCCTAGAAATCTAGACGCAGCCTAGCGGCGGCAAATTAATTTGCTCAGCCTGTACGTCTAGTAGCAAACCATAGGAATTTCTATTGGCTAACACCGTGGATGTTATCCAATCACAGCGCTCTATTTTGTTAGAGAGTCTTAAGGCGGGCTTAACAGGATAACGACAGTCCTGCAACGGTGAACAAGGAAGGTGGCTATGGCGAACGAAGAGCAGTTGTTTGAATCGGCGTTGGCGTCAACTTTGGAGGAGTTGGACTTGTGCTTTTCTTTGAAAGTTGAGCAACACAATGCACTTAAGTCATTCCTTTCGAAGAAGGATGTATTTGCCGTTTTGCCGACCGGATACGGATATGGTCGTAGCGCTGGCCTATTGCATGCCTAGACAGTTTGAAAGACAATTCTCTGCCCGCCCCTTGGATTAAGCGAGGTGAATGGCTCGATTCCAGACTATACATTTCAATGATATAGGATGGCCCGCCAGGCTAACCACATACTAGATTTCAAGTTCAAATAAAAATCACACGGCCACATGCTGCTTCTTGTATAAGCCTGCATAGCTTTTATATGCTTTAAAACGGATGCATGTTATGATTATCAAATCTTACAATCTTTGGCTTTCCTTCATGCACTTCTGTAGCAGTTTATTAATGTGCAATATGCATTTCCCAATGTAGTTTGACCAAACCATATTTAATAACAAATTATAAAATCCTCTCATCTTTTTCAATTAAAAAATCCCTAATTAACAGATCACAAAAATGTACAAATCTGTTCATGGCCAGAGGGCAACATACCTTCTCTCTTCATGCCCGTGGCCAGGCACTTCTGGTAGCGGCAGTACTGGCAGCGGTTGCGCTGACGCTTGTCCACCACACAATCCTTGTTGTCCCGGCAGGTGTAGCTCAGGTCCTTTCGAACAGTGCGCTTGAAAAAGCCCTTACATCCCTCACAGCTGTGCACCCCATAGTGTTTGCCTTTTACAGAGACAGAGAGAGAGAATAAGAAAGAGGGAGCCTGTGCATATGATGGGACAGGAACATAACAGACCTAATATTTTATTTACTCGTTTTGAGCACTAATACGCAATTTTCCCTAATTGCCATATCATAAATTAAACTTACACAGTACAGATGCCACCAAATCTATACAAAATATGACAACTGAGGTTATGATTTATGGTTATTGGGTATTACACTCTTAAATTATATGAATAAATCAGAAATCTTCCTTTAATGAGTAGAAAATGGCTCAACAAACCATCTACTTTAAAATCATTCAACGCCAATGCTGACTGCTTGATCTACCACAGAACTACACTTAGAAAGCACATTCGTAATTCATCTTGGGGCAGCCGTGGCCTACTGGTTAGCGCTTTGGACTTGCAACCGGAGGGTTGCCAGTTCAAACCCCGACCAGTTGAGCAAGGCACCTAACCCCTCACTGCTCCCCGAGCGCCGCTGTTGTAGCAGGCAGCTCACTGCGCCGGGATTAGTGTGTGCTTCACCTCACTGTGTGTTCACTGTGTGCCGAGTGTGTTTCACTAATTCACGGATTGGGATAAATGCAGAGACCAAATTTCCCTCACAGGATCAAAAGAGTATATATACTTATACTTAATAGAGATTCTAAACAATCTGATTTATCAAAGTGCAGAGATGTCTCAAACCTGAAGATCGGTCTCCACAGATGACACACATCCGTTTCTGGGATAGCATAGGCCCAGGGCTGTGGCCTGACAGAGACTTTAGGCCAAATGGAGGCTTAACATCATCAGAGCTGCTTACTGCATGCAGCCCTGAGATGGACACTGAAGAGTTTATCTGCAAAAAGACATTGTTGGGTAGGCAGCATACAGACGTGATTAGGACATGAAAGAACCATGAGTATGACATAGGAAAGAACAGGGTGGAATATTGTTATAGCTATGCAAGGTCTTGAAAGTTTGCTACATCTCATTCACAACACCAATCAATATCGAAATTGGAATAGCGGGACGCCACCTCAGGGTTACTTAAGGGTCCACAGCTCGCTGAAGGTGTTGCTGGGCCACCAGGTGAGCCAAGTGATGAACTTGTAACAGAGAGGGGAGAATCCAGGGAGCTGACAGGGCTGCTGTCTGCCGCAGTGGTATGCGGGTGGGAGCTCATAGATGCAGCCAAACTGGCCAGTGAGAGGGGGAGAGGACATTAAGGAGATATTTGGGCCTCACAGATCTGCAGCAATAGAAAAACGGAGAGAAAGCAGATGATTAGTTAATCAGACCTTAACTGCAAGTTACCCACTCGACCTATGCTGAAGCTATCACTATATAGGCCAACTACGTTACTATCTTGGGACCAGGCTAATTAAAGAGTGTGGCCTTACGTGTCAAAAAAGTTAGCTTGCTACCTATGCTAACCGCTTCATATCGGCTAACGTTAGTGATGTAATATTCCAGAAAATAGATTGCCTGCGTCCATTAAAAAAAAGAAAAAGAAAGTGGTTGTGCAGTCGTTCGGGTGTTGGTTTGGACCCATGAATGCATATGTTAACAATAGTATTAGGCTGTGAAACAATGAGTAATAAAACACAGGGTAAGCAAGAAACAAAAGAATGAAATGGTACGAAATTGTTAGCTAGATAGCCAAATTAGGATTTGACGGCTTAAGTTAACTAACTGCCACGAAATGCCAATTGGCAACTTAACGTTATGTAAGACTCAAATAGATGGTTGGATAGTTAAAATCGTTGCAGGAGCGATTATGACCAAAATAATTTTAATTCAAAGCTGCAACATTTTCCCCTAAACGGTTACTGGAGAATATTAATATCTATACAAATAGCCAGTAGTTACACAGGGCGAATGGGCTATCGTTAGCCAAGTTAGCTTTTTAAAAAGAGGGACAGTGGCTAACGTTAGGTCTAGACAGATAAATTTAGCTGGCTAAACTAGGAGACATCAAAGATGTCAGATAAACGCTGGTTGCGCCGCTAATTTCTCCAACTGTTCAAACTACATTCAAGGCCAAAAGCACAAGTAGCACATGCACATAGCTGTGTGACGATATCTTGTTTCAAACATTTAATAATTTACTCAGTATAAGCAAACTAGTTGCATTTAACTCTGGCTAGTTGGAATAGCTAGTTTGATTACAGCTAGCTAGCTATAACGTTAATTCAATATTCTTAACTTTCACAGCTAACTTTAGCATTGTCAAGAAACTTGAAACGAAATACTCAATGTCAATTCAGTGTACACTCACAGACATAACACTAATGTTAAGTTAACAACAAATCAATCATATGATACAGACTAATCTTATCAAACGTTTTGTTGGAGTCACCGAAACAGTAACGTTAATGTTAGCAAAGATAACGAAAACAAACATTGGTTTAGCTTGCTAGCCATGTTCACATTAGCTATCGCTAGTTAGCTGACGTTAGCAGGGAAGGTTTACATTACATCTGTGTTTTGCTATTTGCCAAACGTATATACTTGCACTACAACACATACTCTAACACTTACGAGACTAAAATATACGAAGAAACGTTATAAAATCGGAATGTTTAAAGGAAATTTAACATTATGCATCCAACCACTAACCTTCTTGCTAGCCTCCTAGCGGCCAGAGCTCTTTGGGAGTGAAAATAAATAAATTAATTCATTAGCTAAAGACTTACCTTGTTAGCCCACTTGGGACACTGTACTCCAAAGTAAAGTCGACTATATAAAAAATAAACCAGGGACATGCTACCGTAAGAAGTAACATAACAAGTGGCATGGACAGAGTCCTTCACGTTAACGTTAAGTTACCCATCTGCTTTATGTTAACGTTAACGATAGAGTTGCCTGGTTTGCTCATTCTTCTGCATTGTTTGCCTTTATCACTTAAAACTGTTTGGACAGTGTCATTGGTATATTTTTGGGCTATAATTAGTTTATTCATGACTAGGGAAAAAAGTCAAAAGTATTATTTATAATAAAAATGTATGCAGCCCTAACACCATAGACTGTAGCTGCTATAGCCTAGCACTGAAATGCTGATTGTTTTTTGACATCAAAGAATCTGACACGCTTCATCATCAACCGCTTTTTATTCAGGGAGAAATTGACTGAGCATCAAAACTCTTATAGCCTACAGCAATGCCCTGAGTTTACAAAACATACAACAACAATAATCAAAATAACAAAACAAGAACAATAAAAAGATACAAACCCCAAATAAAATATAAATAAAATAAAAAATAGTGAGAAAAGAAGAGGGGTCTGTGTGTGTGTGTGTGTGTGTGTGTGTGTGGCCATAATATATAGGCATAGTTAAAACCAGAAGTTTACATAGGCTACACATGTTAAAGTTGACTAAAAAGAGGATTTTTGAACATTGATCTTAATGTCATAATTTAAAAAATGAGGAAAAATCCAACCTTTAAGGACACCAATTTTCTGAATAAATAATGTTTCGTGAATAAATAAACGTTCCTCCTTAAAATACAGGGGTTCATAGAATAGCTATACATCCCTATGTTAAATTCCTATAGAGGTAGGCAGTTATTTCATGGATCCAGGATCCTGATAAAGTTCCCTTGGCTTTTGGAATTAAAATAGCTAGCCCCACATCATCACATACCCTTCACCATATCTCAGGATTGGTATGGAATACTTCCCATAAGATCATCTCTCAATGCAAATCAAACCTGCTATTAGGCTAACAGAAATAAAACATATATAAACATATAGGCTATAAAATAAAATCTAAATAATAATAATAATATAGTCAAAACAAGAACATTGTACAACAGTCATATCATCAATCATATCCTTGAATTGGTCACAAACCAATTTGAATCATTCTTGCAATTTGTTCCATTTATTAGATGCAAAAAATGTAATTTACCAAATTCAGATTTAATTTGAGGAGTTTCAAGAGATATAAATCCATGTGGACGTGTATTGTGACAGATTGATTCAATTTTCAGAAGAGAAATTAGGGGAAAAAAGTAACTTTCCCAGTAATGCCTTATATAAACAAAAAGGAGGCAGTGTCTTTCCCTCCTATCATAAAGGTATAAGTATAAGTACTCTTGATCCCGTGAGGGAAATTTGGTCTCTGCATTTATCCCAATCCGTGAATTAGTGAAACACACTCAGCAAACAGTGAACAGTGAGGTGAAGCACACACTAATCCCAGCGCAGTGAGCTGACTGCAACAACAGCGGCGCTCGGGGAGCAGTGAGGGGTTAGGTGCCTTGCTCAAGGGCACTTCAGCCATGGCCTACCGGTCGGGGTTCGAACTGGCAACCCTCCGGTTACAAGTCCGAAGCGCTAACCAGTAGGCCACGGCTGCCCCACTGAGGGAAGACCATCATACATTTTGGTAAAGTTTACAATGCTGAGTTTTAAATCCATCCCCAGTTATAAAATGTAGAGAACTGTGGTAAACTGCATCAAGTGATTTGAAGGGGCTGCATGCATATACTACTATTATAGTTGCTTGAACAATGGTCATTCTGTTTTCTAGAGAGAGCAAGACCTAATCCTGTAAGGTGCACCCAATTTATTTATTTTTTTAAATTATGTTCTTTCAGGTGTAACAGGCCTACTAATGTTCTATGATCTATCACCTATAGCCAAGGTCATGTAGGCTATGTTAAAATCATAGATTGTAGAATATATCTGATACAATTATTAATTTTGCTATAGGCTACAGTCCTGTGAAACGAGGCTTAGGGTCTATATGGTCCACCAGGGTGAAAAGCCTATGTGTGCGGACCTGTTCATCTTCATTCCTTTCTATTGACTGACAGTTTTTTTGAAAGCACACAGCATTTTCATTAGACCTAGTCGACGCTTGTTTTCCAAGTTCAGAAACGAATGGCCTTTTCTTAAGAAATGGAGACTTTTACTGTGAGTGTATTTCAATATATATAGAGCCTTTGTAAGACTGGAGAAATATAACCCATTGCTTGTGTAGAAATTGATTGCCTTATGGAGAGAGAGTCCTATAGGACTGGTGATATATCAGCATCTACAAATTGTGGCATTCAGCGGAGTTCTGTTAGTTGTTAAGTCTGTCATTCACCATTTACAGAGGCGAGATTATTACATACAGAAGCCATGTCACTGGAAGTCTATTATTGCTCTATGTGTTTAAAGCGAAGACAAAAATAGTATAAGTGTGTATCTGATGTTACACTTTAAGATCACAACATGCAGGCTATAGCATAGTCTACATGATTCCAGGGGGAAGGGAAATTATAAATAATAGGCCTATATCTCCTTTTTGTCTGGCCTACATTTCGTAGATAGCCTAATGTAGCTGAGGCTACGTTTTGACCATTTTCTTGTATTTCTTAATTTCAACTCTACTCCCAAGAAATAGCCTTCCTCTTGTCTCATTCCAGTCCAATGCAGCCCTAAAATCTTGAAATAGTTTTACAAATTATTTTTGCTTTTCATTTTCCCTAGGAGTTAGGTGAAAAAAGTCAGAATTCAGTGATCTCCAATAAGATCTATTTCTGTGAGACAAGGAAAAGACAGAACAATTTCCCTCTGACTTGATTCAATTGTTCATTCAAAACAATTATTTTTTTCAGCTGACAGTTTTTCATGATGTGTTTTCACCCACAGCCATTTCCCCCTCCAAATGACAAACAAGAGGAATGCTCTCATAGGGTTCACAAAGCAGTATTATTCTTACATACCCACACACCTTCAACAATGATGCTTATACTATTCATCACAGGTCTGTATGATTTTGACATTGACTAATATATTATTAATGACCACTGCTTTTGTGTTTGCTATTAATGGAAAGGCCCATAATATATTTGGATGCCTTAGATATATCCTAATAATTAAACAAGAAATCTTTATTGTCATTAGTGATTTACTTATTTAGAAGTAGTCTGAACTGTGTTTAGAATGGGCATTTCTGTCTGTTTGTTTCTGTTTTTAAATGAACTGATTCAAAAGAGACTTGGCCCTGGCACAATGTGTAAAAACCTGAGCAGTTCTCTCATGTTCATTTTACAGGCGTCCTTTATGTTGGCTGCACCCAATACCAGTATCACTTTGTGAGCAGTAGAATGAACTGGACCGAAGCACAGAGTCACTGCAGAGGCACATACACTGACCTGGCCACTGTTTGTAGTGAGAGCGATGTAGACAGAATGACGGCAAATATCCCACAAAATTTTATAGGAGCTGCCTGGATAGGATTAGAGAAGGGGGAAGTGCAGAGATGGCAGTGGTCCTTTGCAGACAAGGATTTTTATACCGGTGATGACTTAAACTTCCGCAACTGGAGGAGTAGGCAACCAACAACTTCAATGGAGGACAGGTGTGCTGTTTTTGAGCCTGATGGTCAATGGTTTGATGACAGCTGCAGCACTCAGAGACGCTTTGTGTGTTTTAATGGTAAGTCCATTACATGTCTATTACTATGTCCTTTTAGCCTGGGTGTTCCCATGCTGCCTTGCGCGCGATTTGATTCACGCTGCTAAGGCAGCCTGGAGACCATGGAGCAAATTTTCGCCTGAGATAGGGAACCAATCACAGAACAGGGGGGAAAGCAAGACGATGATGAGCTATGCACAGACGCATTTGATAGACATCCGTGGCACCCAATAAACGGATCTGGGCATTTTTTTTTAATACGAGAAAATGAACGTTTGGTTCCCAGACCACGTCTCATTGAGAAGTGGTGGCGCTAGCCAGGCTAATGTCCTTTACAACAACCACAAAAAGAAAATTCTTGAAAATTCAATCTTAAAAAAAAAAATGTCTACAAACAGATGTCTTCCACCAGCCTATTGCAATTGAACTCACATGTAAAACTAATCACACAAAATTCCCTCAAATCAGAAAATATGCACTAAAAATGTTTATCAATCATATTTGTGTCACTGAAGCAGATTTCGAAAGGAAATCTCTGATATGTTAACTTCAGCATGCTGCTTTTTTCCTCACAGCTTGAATCCCTTTGAGTGTCTCTCATGCTAACATTTGCCATTGTTTCTTTGTGTAAACAACTTTCCACATTCCGACTTTTTCAAAGGCCCATTGGTGGAAACTTACCATCTCAGAATCAGGCCATTTTTTGAAGATGAAGACTAGTGGTTAAATAAGACTTTTCAATGACGTTTATTCAGATTAGGCCCTTACCTGCCAAGCAGACCAAACCCAAACTTTTAGGCCCTTTGGTAGCATGCAATTTAAAATCCCTTTATCTGAACTGCAGCTAGGTTCCATGCTTCTGTTGGTGTCATGTGATCAAGCATATGGGTGCTCTACAACTTGGATTGATTTTCCATGTGGATCCTTGATGCAGATGCCGTAGAACTCCCTAGATTTAGCATGTGCATTATATTCAACCAAGACATTTGGACCTAAAACCCAAATCCGCAAAGAGGTCCCATGAAGATTTCTGATTCTAAGTCTTTATTGTATGCATGTGGCATATGGGAAACAAAAATGAAGAAACCTCCTATGCAGATCTGAGCTAAGGGGTCAAGGGCTGTATTTTGGACACCAGCGCATGGCGTAAAGCTCGTTTTTTTAATTTGTTTAATTCGTATTTTACACGTTTATTTTTTAAACATTGCGCCCAGGGGTGTAGCAATTAACAACCTAGAGAGGGGGCTGGCGCGTTGCCTAAAAATCACTATCATACACCACCTAAACCTGGTCAACCTGGCTAAAAGTCAATGGCGAGTTGTTCATATGCTATTTTAAGAGTGCATATCAACAGTCATATTGGCAGGTGCACGCACCATCCTTCTATCATTCATGAACGCACACCAGTGCACGTCCATGCAAAGCATTACAAATTGCACGATTACAATGGGAAACATAATTAAAACTAGATGTACCACATAGCGGTACAAAATATGACCTCCGCTCAGTCCTGTACATCCGTTCCGCGAAAATAAATCACACTACAATTTGTCTCCATATTTTACTCCATCACCCACTCTTGAAACTTTTGTGTGCTTGTTTGGCATGCATAGCAGACGGGCATTGAAACTATGTAGAATCAACATTACATTGTCGACCATAAATCATTGAATCAATGTCGGATTTCGATGTTGATTTAACATCAGTTTGCACCCTCAGTTAATATTGAAACAATGTTGATTTATTAACTATAGACCAGCGGAATTTCAATTGTATTTCAATTAAAATAAATATTGAAACAATGTTGAAATTACAACCAAACTAAAGATCAATGCGATTTCAATGGTATTTCAATTCATATTAAACCGCAGTAAACCACTATAAATCTGGCAAAATATTGGGAAATTCATACCCTGCTTTATCTACAGCCAGGATACATTTGGCTAGGCCTAGGTATGTCTGGTTTAGGCTACACAAGCTTGCATAAATAACCATTGACAACTTGTTATCAGTTTGAAAAGCAAGTGCATTTATTCACTCTTCTTCATTTATAAATTCCCGTGTGCTGTGCTTCCCTGCCATCTATTCAGTAGGCCTACGGTTGCAGTCAGCCTGACCATCCAGTTGAGTGAAGCGGCACCTAACAGAAATAGAAGAAAGATATACAGTGTTAGATAAATATGTTAAACTGAAGGCTACTTACAAGTGAAACTTTAGAATAATCATATTCCGTCTATGTACATCGTAGCCTAACTTACAAACTCATTCATGCTTGAGCAGGGTCGGACTGGGAACAAAATTCGGCGCTGGCAATTTTCTCCTGGACCGGCCCACTACTGGACCGACGACCCCCCCCCCCCCCCCCCACACACACACACACACACACACAAGCCCACCGATACCAAAATTCCCCCCCCATAAATAACAAACACACAGTATCATGCTGTAGCAACACTTCATAAACTGAACCCAAACATTTAGATTTGGACCTATAGGTTATTATATAATCAGTATCGTAATTTCTGTCAACTATGACGATCTCCATGCATGTTCAGTAGCCTATATTTTTCATTTAGTCAAGCAGTGACATGTGGTTTAATCAGTGTTGGGCAAGTTACTTCAAAATTGTAATATATTATGTATTACTTATTCAAAGTAATTCATTACATTATAATATTACTGTCTCTGAATTGTAAGGCATTACACTACTATTGTATTACTTTTAAGTTACTTTTACCAAAATATCTGGAAATATGGATTTGGAATTCTAAATGCAGTTTATTATGCTCAATGCAGCTCATTGCACTTCTAATGGAGGGTGATGTGGTACAACATAATGACTGAGCTAGGCTTAAGGCTACAGTAGAATGCAATAGGTGCAGTGATGGCTCATGATGCAATACAAGGAAAAATCATAGCCAGAATTTTGACAAAAGAAGAAGACAAAAGAAGAAGACAAAAGGTCAAAGTCTGGTCAATTGTGATAGAAATGCTGTAACTTTAGGCTTAGGCCTACTCATTAAAATCAACAGAGAGCCCACTACCTGTATATTGTAACCCAAACCTTAAAGACATGTCAAGATAGGCTACACAGTGCAGCTACTGGCCATTTTTGTGCCCTAACTGGTGAAATACAGTATTAACCTAAGTATGTCATTATATGGCCAACTATAAAGATGTAATCTGCCTGTTCCCAGGGATGGGTAGTATTTCTGAAACATGTAATATGTGTTTCAAATGCAAAATAGTAATTTTGTAATTTTAAAAATACTGCAAAATACTATATGTGAAAAACACAAAAAAAGTAGATACTACAGACAGGTGTAATGAATAATTGGTAATTAGGCAACAATGGTTTATGTTTATCGCAATAAGCTAATGTGAGAACAGCTGTGTTCAACAACACTTACAGCTTTTCAGTGACGGCTATTGCTGAAGCATCAGCTCTGGTCTGAAGCACTGGTGTGAAGTGGTACGCAAGTAAAGATGAGCAAGTTGACCTGTGCAAGTTCACATAAGGACACTGACAAAGGCAACCATGTCAGAGACAGTAATATTATAATGTAATGAATTACTTTGAAATGACAGTAATAAGTAATACTTAATATATTACTATTTTGAAGTAACTTGCCCAACACTGATTAAACCACATGTCACTGTTTGACTAAATGAAAAATATAGGCTACTGAACATGCATGGAGATCGTCATAGTTGACAGAAATTACGATTTGTGCCAACATGTTGTAGAAACACAACCACAGCCTTTAGGCCTATTTGGTGCAAATCTTCTACATTGGTTATAGTCAGCGATTCACATTAACTGTAGGCTATCACCACAAGTGTATACTAAACGTTTTTGCCCAAGTTTGTGTGCCGTCATCACATTTTGCAAAATTTGGCTACCTTCGTTACTAACCTACCAGTTGATACTTTTTACGTGCATCGAGATTGATTGTGCATCTAATGTAACACTCGGTGGAGAGACTTCCACTTCCCAAGTTCCACTTTCATTGTCGTTGTGAGCTAAAAGGCTACTTTGAAGTTCCTTTTGAGTCCAAACATGAATAGGTTTTCTTTAACCTGTGCTACACTTTTCCACCAAGTTGTGCGAAAATGGTAGGTATCCAGAGATTTTTTTATGTTGACAGACAAACCGCACTACAGTAGCCTACATGGTGCAGTAAATGGAAGCTCTTCGTAGCGCGTGCAACTTACGTCTATGAAAACAATATATTTATGGAAATGATAGCTTCAGCGAAAGTTCTACTAGGAAGACTCGTAGTGTAACTTACTCCTCCCATGCTTACACGGAGCCAATCTTAGCTTTGCCTACTTTCGGGAAAGCCCTGCAATCTGATCATTCACTCATTCAATCAGTGCTAGCCTATAGGAATTCAGTGGGCTCTTTAAATACGTACCACCTAACACTGCTTCTACTTCTCAGTATGCTGACTCTGACGTCCTAGCTCAGGCTTCCGCGTGGACCTGGGCTCTCTGCATTTTTACATTCGCCCCTTCTGCCCTCAGTGGCGTTACTTATTACAATCCTACCGCGCTCGTTTGCTGCGCTGTTCAGACCTGTGCGTCCTTCAGTCAGGGCCACTGCATGTCGCTTCATCGCTAATCTCTGCATATCGGAGCCAGTCACGCTCACGCTGTTGCAGCCTTCAATTCACGATAACCTACTGCCGGGTCGCCGTCCTCGCGCAACTCTGTTGCAGGCCCATGTCGTTTTCGGCAACAATTTCTCAAGCTTCAGCGTCTGGTTGGTAAGGTTATCGTGCTCTCTCTTCCCAAGCTCCTCGAGCTGGGCTACACTCTACCCACAGTCATGCAACCTGCTTGCCAACGATATTCGGCGGGCAGCAAACAAACTGACTTGTCTGACACGGTTTAACTTTCACTTAAGCCTCCTTACATAATTCCTGCTGATTTTATAATCCTTGCGATTTGTGCTGTAAATTCCTGGCCTGCACCACGCTGCCGTTGAACCCAACCCTGTATTAAGACCTGTTTAATTGATGTTCTACACTCACTGTGGTTATCTCGATGTCTACCTTGGTTGAGCGTCGTCAAACCAGTTGTCTTTTTGTGTAGCCTCTTATTTTGCCTCGCTGCTCGTTGGGCTGCATAGGCTTTAGGCTAGGCTATTCGTCTGCTGGACCTTCGGTTCAGGTATCACTCCTTGTGCATGGCTGCGGGAAGCCAGTTCTTCGTTGCATTCATTTAATCATCTGGGATTGCGTCCCATACCTTCTGGTAGGAAGTCTACACGGCCTTCCTCGGGTGATTTTCTGCATGCACTTGCCGTTGCTCAAACTACTCTCAGCTACCGCTGATCTGTCATCTCCCAGGTATGCCGTGACGTCCCCGACGTTCTCAGCTATCTGGGTTCTCAATTTTGGGGGGTCTTACACCAAAGCTCGAACCAAAATGACGGCACGCCGGCCCATGGTCATCAATTGCCAGTATGTCACACAAGCTATTATCTAGGCAATAATAGGTGTTTTCTTTTCAATGCCCGTATTATGTCAGTGTTCATGAGCTGACACCACAGTGTGGGCTCATGCCCACATGGTTGAGCTTTTAATTAAGAAGCTGTGTCATTTGTGTATGTAACATATCCTTCTAGCGTCTTTTGTATGTTTAAAATGTATTTTCTGATTCCGTATTGGGTTCTTAGGAATTCTATGGCAGGCCTCACTTTGCTCACTGCCCACCAGTGGGTCGCTTCAGCACTCCATATATTGGTGTTAATGGTTACCGGCTGTTCATGATTATGTCGGCAATTTTACATTTCGCTAGTTGTGGTTTAAGTGGTGGCCTATGCTGGAAGTTCGTTGATCACGACTACCAACGTAGCCGTTGGCTGGTTGTTTTACCGATGACGATGCTACATGTCGCCTGTAACCACTCCTTCCTTCTCGCAGGTCAAACGGAGCGGTCCATCATCACTGGCAGACTCAAGTCTCCTTCAGGCCAACGCCGCGCCCTTCATGCACTCTCTTTAGACACAACGGGTCTCTGCGTGTCTGTGTGATTTCAGCCCATCTAGTCACGCCATCAGTCACATTGATTGCTGACTCGAATTGCTGTTTTAGCAGGATCCTCTGCATAATGTGTACTCTAATTTCCATTCTCCTATTTTGCCTTGGCTGTTTTGTTTTGGCAGATATGCTCACCCGAAGTGATCGCGCCAGGGAGGACGTGCAAGTTCCTTTTACATTCTCCTCCCAATCTTTAATTTGCTAACCCCTGCAGGTGCATCATGCCTCCCCTCTTCCGTTGAGGGGGATGCAGTTCGTCAATGGAGAAGCAGTTCCACATATCACACGAACATCTACTTTCTTACAGGGATGGCCGTGCCGGTTCACGGAATCACGCAATCGCGTGGATCATGTTTCCAGTTCATACTGGAGGGGGTCATCCCTCAGTCTTCACAAATCTCCCGAAGGCCAGCGCTTTCGAGGATATCTCCTCTTGTAGCACGGCTTAAAACTAGCCTTCCTAATCCCAGCACTTATCACCTGTCTAGAACTAACACTTGTCTGTGTAAAGCACACTGATGCACTTTTCGTTATTGCGCTCTACCTTCTAAATTGTTTTCAATTGCACTGGCATTGTGGGAGAATTGTTTTAGCTTTAACCTGTTTGCTGTCACGTTGGTCTAGGTTGCCCTAGATGCTGGTTGCCCAGCTCACTGTCCAGGTTGCCTTGGTCGCCGGTTGCCCTGCTCATGACGCTCGTCTAGGTTGCCCAGTCGGTCCAGGTGGCCCTGGATGCCGGTCGCCCGGCCATCATGTCTGTCTAGGTTGCCCTGGACGCTGGTTGCCCAGCTCATGGTTCAGGATACCGCTATACGGTCAATGTTAACTGCCTGATCCCGGACTTCGACGCAATTGGATGACACTACGTCTGTCGTCTGTTTAGATCGCCTCTGGCCCGTTATACCAGCTACACAGATATTGGTTCCCCGCGATGCAAGGGGCAAAAGTTACGTGCATCATACTCCTTGCCAGACTTGAGTCTCTCCCTGAGCAAACGCTTCCGTGAGAACTCTGGATTCCCAGGGTACATTCTCAGTCGCTTTGATTAAAAATGTCCTGGCCACATGGAATGTCACGTGAATGCACACCCCTCCACTCACTCAGGGGCCAGTGCTGGCGCATGACTAATATAATTTCTGCATCCAGTTGGGCGATATGTATTGCTTATTCTCTCCTCATTGCTACCTTTACTCATTGTCTCTCCAGCAGCCAGTTCTAAACTGTCCTATCCTGCCACAGTGGTGCAGCTGGTATAGCGAGCTCGCGTTAAGTCATTCTCAGAGCTCCTTTGCACTCTGAGATGCATAAGCACCATGGTGGTGCCCCAGCACTCATCTGTTCGTTGTCTCGTCATATTTCAGTTACATATGTTCTTCCTCCTGTCACATACAGGCATGAATTGTCCTGAAGTCCTTTGTCTACCTCGCAAGGTCATGCTTCCCTCGCATTACTGATTCTGCTCATCTTATTTTGGGGGGCTTTCCAAGAGCAGGTGCTAAGGCGTAGCACACGCATCCATCTTGGCTTGGGTCTGCAGCTCAATGCATTCATCTCACTCTAGCCGCTGCAGGTGAGCTATCGAACCAGAACACACATCTGGCTTCACAAGCACTAGTCTTCTACAAAACTAGTCATAATGCTTGTCTATCCTAAATATTAAACCACATGACTTCGACGTAAATATACTCAAGCACCCATATCAACTAACTCATCGCTCCGGTCCCAAGCATCTGCAACTACAAGCTCTATTCCCCTGCATTGATCCTGAGTACATTATGTTTAACCTTTTAACCCTAACCATGTTTTGCTTCCCTGGTCCCCGTTCACTACCTTAAACTACGGCTCACACTTTACCTGATTTTCAGCAGCCATCTAGCTAACGTGCTGCTTAAATGTAACCTCTCTTCAAAGAGGTTCACCTCTCACTCATTCCGCATCGGCGCAGCCAAGTCTGCCGGCCAAAAGGGCCATCCACGTCATCCATCAGGATGCATCAAACTAACTCCTCTTGACATTTTCGATGCTCAGAAGTTGCTCTCCCATGTTAACTCAGGTACCTCATTTTACCTTCACAAATCCTGGTGGCGGTGGTTAAATTCTGGCATTCGCCTTGCACTAATCGCTGAAACATATTGAGGCCCAGCATGCCGGTAGCTTGTGGTGATTTAGTCTCAGCCATGGGCATGTTGCCCTTTTCACTGGTTGCCCAGCTCGTTCGACGCTTATGGTTCAGGTCACTTCTCGCCGGTTGCCCGGCTCGTGATGCACGTCTAGGTTGCCCTAGACACTGGTTGCCCAGTTTGGTCCAGGTTGCCCTGGATGCCGGTCACCCGGCCATCACATCGGTCTAGGTTGCCCTAGACGCTGGTTGACCAGCTCATGGTTCAGGTCGCACCGTACGCCGGTTGCCCGGCTCGTGACGCTCGTCTAGGTTGCCCTAGACGCTGGTTGCCCAGTTCGGTCCAGGTTGCCCTGGATGCCGGTCGCCCGGCCGTCACGTTGGTCTAGGTTGCCCTAGACGCTGGTTGCCCAGCTCACTGTCCAGGTTGCCTTGGACGCCGGTTGCCCGGCTCATGACGCTCGTCTAGGTTGCCCTAGACGCTGGTTGCCCAGTTTGGTCCAGGTTGCCCTGGATGCCGGTTGCCCGGCCGTCACGTTGGTCTAGGTTGCCCTAGACGCTGGTTGCCCAGCTCACTGTCCAGGTTGCCTTGGACGCCGGTTGCCCGGCTCATGACGCTCGTCTAGGTTGCCCTAGACGCTGGTTGCCCAGTTTGGTCCAGGTGGCCCTGGATGCCGGTTGCCCGGCCGTCATGTCTGTCTAGGTTGCCCTAGACGCTGGTTGCCCAGCTCATGGTTCAGGTCGCGTCGTACGCCGGTTGCCCGGCTCGTGACGCTCGTCTAGGTTGCCCTAGACGCTGGTTGCCCAGTTCGGTCCAGGTTGCCCTGGATGCCGGTCGCCCGGCCGTCACGTTGGTCTAGGTTGCCCTAGACGCTGGTTGCCCAGCTAATGGTCCAGGTTGCCTTGGACGCCGGTAGCCCGGCACGTCTCGTGGTCTAGGTTGCCCTAGACGCTGGTTGCCCAGCTCGCATAAGCACTAAAGTCGAGGTTGCTCTGGATGCCGGTGGCCTGGCTCGTCACGATGTACTAGCTTGCTAGTCACTGGGCGCCCAGATCGTGAAGTGCTTATGGTCCAGGTTGCCCTGGACGCCGGTTGCCCGGCCGCCGCATTGGTCTAGGTTGCCCTAGACGCTGGTTGCCCAGCTCGTCAAGCTTCTAAATCCCACTAAAGCGAAAGCATGCTGCGGGCCCCACTACAACCCTAGGTTTATGGTTAACACCTAGCTACTTTAAAATTCTGTCGGCGTCCTGGCACAACGTCTTCACCCAGGCCCAGTCATGCTGTTTAATTCATCTTGTATGTATACTAATGTCTCTGCTCCTCTCAGAACCAGATTACTGAGTCACCGCCCGGGCATTACTCATCCTTTTGGGGGTAGGCTCCCCGCCCCTGCCTTCATCCATCGGCAGGAGACGAGATCCGCTCATCGCTGGACGGATCCGAGACGGGGCCTACGCCAAAGACTGTTACCTATTCAGGACTCTATCATGCTTGCATCCAAGCCGTTCCTTTACTAATTAAATTGTTAACTGATTCTATTCTGTCTACTGAGTCTTTCTGGTAGAATAAAATTAGACACCTCTGATTGCTGTTTATGGTTAAACTGCGATGATGTGAACACCAGCCAGCCACGGGCACTTATATAGCCTAGGCTACCATGCATGGACTCGTAGGCTATATTTCCCCACAAACCAAGCGGCTGCTTGGACAAATCCACTTGAGGGGTGGGGCAGGGGGGCGCGATCGTAACACACACTGAACCTGTCATGAAGAACACACACTGAACCTGTCATGCCAAAATGATTGACCTGTCACCCCCCAATCCAAATGGATGCAACTGCATTTATAGGCTAAGCCTAGGTCAAAAGTCAAAGTCAAAGTCAGCTTTATTGTCAATTTCTCCACATGTTCCAGACATACAAAGAGATCGAAATTACGTTTCTCACTATCCCACGGTGAAGACAAGACATTTTACCAATTTAAGTCCACAGACAAACATAACATTCAAGTAAACAAAAAAGTAAGTAAATAAGTAAAAAGAGGGCACATATAATAATGGAAAAAATAAGAGCAGCAAAATTTGGTTGAAATTGTGCATGGACAGTCAATAAAATACTAGTGCAAAGTCAGTCCAATAAAAGGCTTGGGTAGTTCTGTTTGACCTAAGTAATAAAGAAAGTGGCATAGTGGTGCAAGTTATGTAAGAGCAGCAGAAGTGTTGTGTTTTCAGGACAACAACACCAAGTTGTAAAGTGTACAAGTGTGCAAGTGTGCAAGTGGAGTAGTGCAGGCGGCCATTGTGGGTCCAATGTCCAGGATGTTATGTAGCTGAGGGTGGAGGTGGGAGAGGAGGGAGAGAGTTCAGCATCCTTACAGCTTGGTGTATGAAGCTGTTGGTGAGTCTGGTAGTGCGGGAGCGCAGGCTTCTGTACCTCTTCCCAGAGGGCAGTAGATCAAACAGATTGTGAGCGGGGTGACTTGAATCACTCACAATTTTGGTCGCCTTGCGGGTGAGGTGGGTGGTGTAAATGTCCTTCAGGGAGGGGAGTGAAGCACCAATGATCCTTCCAGCTGTGTTCACTATGCGCTGCAGGGCTTTCCTGTTGTATTCAGTGCAGCTTCCGCCCCACACAGCGATACAGCTGGAGAGGATGCTCTCAATGGTGCCTCGGTAGAATGTGGTCATGATGGCTGGTGGAGCACTTGCTCGCCTGAGTTTCCGCAGGAAGTACAGGCGGCGCTGAGCTCTCTTCGCCAGTGATGCAGTGTTGGTGGTCCAGGAGAGGTCTTCACTGATGTGCACCCCCAGGAATTTGGTGCTGCTCGCTCTCTCCACCACAGCACCGTCGATGGTCAGTGGCAGGTGTTGGGTGTGACCTCTCCGGAAGTCAACAACAATCTCTTTGGTCTTGACGGGCCGCAAATAGGCTAAATAACTTTAAAAAAAAAAAAAAATCCCGGAGGTCACCGGTCAGTGACTGAAGTATAATTCATACTGACCGTCACCGGCCCACATATGGACCGGCCCACCGGGCATTTGCCCGGTTGTACAGATTACCAGTCCGAGCCTGTGCTTGAGTCAACTTAGGCTAGCTAGCTGGTAAGTAATGGTTCACGTTAGCCAGCAGCACATCATCTTCAACCTATCATTTTGACAGTAAAAGTTTAAACTCAACAAACATTTTATGTAAATCATATGAATATAATAAACTCTAACTTACTGACAACTAACGTTAAGGAAGGCCTAATTATAAATCAGACTGCCGAGTAACGTTAACGTTAACATAACATTATGATGAACTGCTAACGTTAACGTAAAACATTAATTTGACCAGCAACGATAACGTAGCTAGCCTAAGTTGACTCAAGCATGAATGAGTTTGTAAGTTAGACAGTAGGCTACGATGTACATAGACTGTAAACATGCCCGAATTTAATGTAGTACAATTTCACATTGAAACATTATTGTTAGATAAATAAATGCTTGCTTACCATTAAGGTGGAGCGGCGAACTTGACAGAGAGCTGAAAACGGTTTGTCTGACTGAACCGTTGCTCAAAATGATCTCCCGCCGGACAGTTCAAACGTCGTCGCGCGGTCAACTAAAAATCCACTACTTTTCAATCACCACGTCAAAATTTCCCAGTAAACCATACATCCATGACTTTTCAATATCTTTTACTGAACTATGTATCGATGCTCTATCGATTATGGCAATATAAACTATAAACCAATGTTGTTTCGATGTCTCTCTATCTATGCTCATGCACTGTCGGGGTTTTGTCAGGATTGTAATGCTGATTCAATGTCTATTTACCATTGAGATTTCAATCTCAACCAAAATGATGATTTGGATGGAAAATCAACATCATATCAATGTCACCTTGCTATCTGGGGAGTGTGTGTGCGGCTGCACAGAAAGTAGCCTACTGGTGCTGAAAAGGTGAATAGATTGTAGAATAGCCAAAGAAGATGTAGCATTGTTATAAAACCTTTAAAATCTCTAAACAATCACAAGTAGGGCAGTTCATCACAGTTCATCCATTGCAACTGGATTGATGAAAGGTCACTTACACCTGTAGGCTACATTGCATTTGGGAAAAGCAAAAGGTATCAGCATAATGTTATTTATTTATTTATAAACAAAAACATCTCTGTCAGTTCCATGCCGTTTTCAACAGCTATCAAAAACAAAGGTCATTTTTGGATGGATGGATTTTTTGTGAATGTTTCTTCTTCTACATAAGATTTTAGTCATCTTTAGTTCATGTAATACTTTATTGTCAATGCACAAATTAAGTAACAGTAGTCTGAAACGTTATTGTTAATGCACAAATTAAGTAACAGTAGTCTGAAACGAAATGCTGTTTTACATCTAACCAGTGGTGCAAATAACTGACATGTCCAAATGGGCCTTGATGAAATGCGTCGCTAGACTGTTCATACACATTTTAACGGGCCAAAGTTGAAGAGCTGTTGTCCGTTATTGTTCGTGCAAATTTAGGCTGATTCATGTTCCCTTGTATTGTGTAACTGAGGTCCATGGCTAGTCTGGCTTTCACCAGACCAAGCTCAATCTTTTAAGAAATCAAAAAATAAATAGCGGGCAGATCAGGCTGGGTTCACCCAGCCTAGTCCATAGGCACCCGATATTGTTTAATTTTCCGATTGAGATATCCACGCTCTGGCTATTCTAAATGCAAAAATGCATCAGGGAGTTATGACAAAACTGTAACTAACAAACTAGATCCTAATAGAAAGCTGTTAGCTTCCCTAAGCTACAGGTAGGAAGGTAGGCCTATTTACAACATAAATTGTCAATAGGCTATGCTGGTGACACAAATAAAATCTCCTTTGGAAACCAATGGCTACGCCTTACAGTATCAAGCGGACTTAAACTGCCATATCGTGGCGAAAAGTTGTAATAAAATTCACGCAGCTCCATGAGTCAAGGAAAGCGCGAATGAAGTAGCCACTTCTAAATGGGACCCACTACACAGTAGCTTAAGGTGTGTTGATAAAGCAGCCATAATGAAATGAAGGTGTCATTGGATACTTCACACACACGTGCTTTTTAATTTCACAGACTACAACTACCAAGCTGGAATCAAAGCACATCGATTCCCCTCTCACACCCTGCACGCACTTAAAACAAAATAAACAGGCGTCTCAGTCTCACGAATGTATAGGCAAAACTGTATCAGACCTGTGTAACGTTGGTAAATCTTCCATTGCACAGAATGATTTTTGTAGCGCGTGCAACAAATGACAGTCGAAAGATACAATTACTAGCCTGGCTAGCGCCACCACTTCTCAATGAGACGTGGTCTGGGAACCAAACGTTCATTTTCTCGTATTTGAAAAAAATGCCCAGATCCGTTTATTGGGTGCCACGGATGTCTATCAAATGCGTCTGTGCATAGCTCATCATCGTCTTGCTTTCCCCCCTGTTCTGTGATTGGTTCCCTATCTCAGGCGAAAATTTGCTCCATGGTCTCCAGGCTGCCTTAGCAGCGTGAATCAAATCGCGCGCAAGGCAGCATGGGAACACCCAGGCTATACAATTACAGTGCTGCTATCAATTTGCTTGGTATAACCGCATTTATAGTTTTCTACAAATGCAATCAATAAAAATTGGCCTCCATCACTCAGCCAACGCTAACGGTAACATTACCTAGGTCCTTATTGATATTATAAGATTAACGTACCTGCAGTAAAAACCAAGCATGTCCGATAAACATCCTCAGATTTATTTCGGCTTCAAGAAGAAATGGAAATTACATTTCATGTGAACATCATCCTATCCTTATTAGACGTTCTCTGCGGTAAACTACACTCCTTGTATGAAGCGTCCATTGTTTTTCCAACCCACTTTTAACTTCCAACAAAATTACGTCTCACTGCAACGACGCGCCATCTAGTGGACAAACGACTACTTATCGCCAATACTGGAAATGCAGCCATGATGATGATGATGAATATTTATTTTGGCTTTCTTTTAATCCTACTGAATTTGTAATTATGTATCGGCCGTTCTAATTCCGATAGTCTGTGGGTGCCTGTGTGTGTGTGCATGTGTATATGTGTGCACCGCCATCTACAGGCCAATGAGTACACTAAATGTACACATAACCTTGACCTTTTTTAGACTCCCCCCATGGATGAAATTCTACGAAACTTGGTATACCCCCAGAGAATGCCAGGTTGGTGCAGTTCTGTAGTCAGTAACATCTTAACTGAAGATAGGGGCGATTAAAGCAGAATAATATTGCATTTTCATTTTTTACCGGGGGGGGGGTGCAAATCACAAATGAGTGATTATGGGCCAGATTGATGTGGGCCCTTGAGACCAACATACCATAAAAGATTAAAGATTCTTCATCCTCAGTCCCACGGTTCAGGTAGTTATTTAGGAAAAACGCTTTTTTTGCGGTTGGGGGGGCCCAGCACAGGGGGGGGGAGTGGCCCCCGGGGACGAAACGAAATTTTTCTGTAAAAGTCTAGTGGGGCTACATACGGTTTGGTGTCCCGGGTATCGTTGACCAAAAATTCAGGAAGTAGATGACGAAAAAAAAAAAAAAAAAAAAAAAACTTTGACAATCCCTATATGACCGCTTTGCTAGCGGTGGTCATAATAAAGATATTACGAAATACTGTACATCTCATGATGAGTAGTTATTCACAATCATTTGATTAGAGGAGAGGCGAGAGACACGTATGGTGCACAGCTGAAGACGCACTGTCACGAGATATAGCAACTCCTCTGCAGGATAAATGTTGTTTTATTCAGTCATTAGAGCAACATTAGAGTAAGTGTTGCTTTTTCCAGCCAATGTTTTCGGTGGTAACCAATTGTCAGTCAATAGTGAAAGTAACTGCATATACTGTCTTGTCGTTGACTGACTCCTTGGTGAAGTTAGTTTCACTTTGCCAATGAGTTCAAATAATAGACGAGTGCAAATGCGTGAAGGCTATGCTAGGTTTTAGTAAAGCATGGTTTAAGAATGACTATTCCATACGCTCTCGCAAGCAGCCTCCTTCAAATGCGCCGTTGAATGCCAAAATACCGATGCATTTATTTGACATATTGCGCTTTGCGCCGTTAAAGTGAATGACAGATGTCATTCTCATTGGGTTAAAATGATGTTACGCCCCAAACACACCCATATGACTGATTAAAAAACCTAGGAACACCTTGTTGCGCCATGCGCTCCACTTTTGATAACGAAACCCCTCCCAATGTGAACTGTATCCTACTAAATTTGAATAGACTTTTGACGAGTGACGATGCACTTTAGAATGTCATGATAGGATAAGTATTCTGGCAGCTGGATATGGTTTCTTACATTTAGGGCCATTTTACTATATGGCCATGCCAAACAAATCTGCATTCAGGAACTGACTATCCAACCTACAGTATATCCTGGTTGACGATGGGTTTCCTATTCACCAACATTACTAGATGTGCTTAACTCAACTTAACTAAACTCAACTCAACTTAATTTAATAGTTGGCTGCTGTAACCCAGATTTGGCATGGTTTGTCTTTCATTTGCACTATAAACTATGATGTTGCATGGAAACCTTTGTATAGACTTCACATGGTCAATCTAGTTGAGTGCTACTGCAGATCTGCAGTTTCACAAAAAATACTTGGCCCGCCATGACACCAACAGAAACATGAAACCTGATTTGAGGTAAAAGGGTTTGAAATTTCATACTGCTCCAAACGCTTGACAGGACGGGGTTAATTTAAACAAACTCTGATGAATATTCTTATTTGACGACTACATATGACACTTTTTGGAGATAATGGGCCCTATCTTACGCCTAGGACATCATGGCGCCAGGTGGGATACAAGTCTCAGAGGCCGTTTACACGACACCGCCGGGTGGATTTTCTCTTACCGCTTTCACACCTTTAACGACTCCGGCAAGAAAAAACCTCGCGTGCACACACAGAGGTGTAACCGGCTAAATGTGCTGTAATGCATATGCCAGACCAGTCGATGGCGCCGCTGTGCAGAAGCTTCACGACAATTTCGCGTGAATCGCGTAGAAGAAAACATTGTTGAAACAGTTTGTTAAGCCAGAGAATGTCTAATAAGTGCTCTGGTTAAGCCGTCGCATGAAACTGTTAAACTAATAAAGTTCATTTTCAAGGTATGTGACTGCTATGTGAAATTTCAAATACTTAGCCTACGCATTGCATTAGGTCTGAGCACCACTGGAGAAAACACTAACATGCAGTAAGCTAATGTTTAACTAAGTTAAGCTAACGTGTGCTTCTAACTTAGCCACTAAAGGCTGATAGGCTACATTGTGCACATAAATCATGACAGGGGAAAGAAAAACATTTTAATATGATAAATAAATGGTTTGGTTTGTTTTGACAAGCAACATGTCAGGTCGAGTGCCGTGGCTGAGTTGAGAGGTGGGGCTATGTCGTCATAAAGTTGCCGGCTTCGCACCTACAGGCGTCTACACGGCGAAAGTTAGCCGGCGGTTTCAAAAGTTCCCACTTCGGAAGCCGGTTTCAAAAGCTATCGGTTTCAGTCTCCTAAACTGCCGGCGTCGTGTACATGCAAGGCGTAACCGTTAACAAAACCTCACCAGTTTCACAAAAACCGGCGTCGTGTGCATGGCCCCTCATTCAGGCGTGTAAATGGAAAAAAAAAGTGTAGTCAGGCACATGATCACAAATTTCTGTTTTAATGGCACTAAAAATGATAACACCACTGACCAAGAAAAGCCTGGACTAAAGTGAAAGGCACATGTTCTACACTGAAAGCACACTGCCATGAAATGTAACAATTGGCTAGTTCCAGGCAACACCACTGGTGTTCTTGGATGAATGTCCTTTCTATTTAGTCATTCGAATATTATTGAGCTAAGTGCTGCTTTTTTCAGGTTACATTTTCGATTGTAACCCCTTGTCAGTCAGTAGTGAAAGTAAATAACTAAGTGTAAGACTTTGTTTTGTCCTAGCCTACGAATTCAAATACAAGGCGAGTGCTTGTCATATTGCTTTAGCAAAGCAAGCTTAAAGGAGAAATCTGGGGATTTTTCACATAGATCTCCGTTTCTCAAGGTCACAGAGTACTATGGTAAGAAAAAAAAGCCGAAAACAATTGGTTTTACCTAGCTCAAGTTGCTGCAGCCAACAGCTAACGTAGCCAGGCTATAGTGCTACACTCTGGGGGCATGAATATGGATGGATTAATGGAATGGATGTTACGCCCAAAACAAACCCATGATTAAATAAGAAATATAAGAACAAGCAACTGAACCATGTACCTGACAAATTTCACTTTCTCTCAAAATAGGTAAAGCAATTCAGACATGCCCTACACGTTTATTAACATCGTGCTTCAGACTATGCGATTAGACAGCTAAAACTGGGCCCCATGTGTTTCCAACTTTTGCTATTTCTGTAATTTTATAGAAATATAAATTTTGTTACAGTGCATGCATTGGCACCATGACATCATAAAGGGCTAATTAAACTGATTTGCACCTGTATCAACTGCCAGCTGCTCAACTAGGCCCCCTCAAAGTGCCAATTAAACTGATTGCACCTCTATCAAATGTTTTCTGCTCAACTAGGCCCCCTCAAAGTGCCAATTAAACTGATTGCACCTCTATCAAATGTTTTCTGCTCAACTAGGCCAACTCTCTCTGTCTCCCTCCATTCTACAAGGATATAAGGCACATTCCATCCAACTTTCTATCCATCTTCTTCAAACCACTTCACTCATCCACCCATTAAACTATCTATCAACATGATCCATTAAACAATCTGCCTATCAACATCCATTCAACTTTCTGTCTATCATCCATTACACTATATCTACATTAACCTTTCAACATCAACATCAACATCATCTACATCATCTTTTCAACATTTCAACTATGACGACCGCCAACTGTTTCCTCTGCCCACAACTGTTTCAAAATAAAACTTTGTTTTGCATTTTGTGTTAATATATGTTTTGCATTTTCATGCACTGGTAATTCCTCGGAATTACATTTTCTAGTTATCTTAAAAAGGTTGCTCTTAATTTCTGGAACACATTGTGATTTCACCACATAATCTTTCTTTATTTTGTAGAGAGTGCAGTGGGAAATATGAAGTATGTTTTGATCAAGGAGAAAAAGACTTGGCGAGATGCACAGAGGATTTGCAGAGAGGAACACACTGACCTGGTCAGTGTGAGGACTGCAATAGAGAATGAGGCCATAAGAACAGAGGCAAACGGTCAGGTGTGGATCGGCCTTTTCAGCGACCCCTGGGTGTGGTCGGACCAAGCCAACAACTCCTTCCGCTTCTGGGAACCAAACCAACCCAACTATTTCGGAAACATAAAGGAATGTGTTGTTACCAGATTTAATAATCACACACAGATATACCAGTGGAATGACATTAGATGTGATGTCAATCAGGCTTTTTTTTGCTACGGTGGTGAGTTTGCCAGTTATCTCTTTACCACAATTTTGGAATCCGTGTACATATAATAATTAGCATTGATAATTTTCCTTCATACATTTCAAACTTATCTGCAGATGTGGATGAGGAAATTACGCCAACGGTTACTTCAGATCCCCTGATAGGTGCCACTTACTCCACTGGCAGTGCTGACCAAAGCACAACTCCTGCTCATACACACCACACTATCCACAATGCAGCTACAGCTAAGACACACACACATGTAGCCACAATCTCAGGCAGCACATCCTCCACAAGCACAATAACAACTACAGCTACAGAACTAACCAGTACTCTGAGTAATACAGACACTACACACAACGCAGAACCAGTCATATCTACAGTTACACACTCAACAGACTCCACAACTACAGACTCCACACACACTCAATACACAAGTGGGGCTGTCACAAACACTACACACAACGCAGAACCAGTCACATCTACAGGTATCACACGCTCAACAGACTCTACACTCACTCAATCCACAAGTGGGGCTGTCACAAACACTACACACAACGCAGAACCAGTCACATCTACAGGTATCACACACTCAACAGACTCCACAACTACAGACTACACACATACTCAATACACAAGTGGGGCTGTCACAAACACTACACAACGCAGATTCCACTACACACAACGCAGAACCAGTCACATCTACAGGTATCACACGCTCAACAGACTCTACACACACTCAATCCACAAGTGGGGCTGTCACAAACACTACACACAACGCAGATTCCACTACAGCTATCTCCTACACACATGTAGCCACAATCTCAGGCAGCACATCCTCCACAAGCACAATAACAACTACAGTTACAGAACTAACCAGTACTCTTAGTAATACAGACACAACACACAACACCGAACCAGTCATATCTACAGTTACACACTCAACAGACTCCACAACTACAGACTCCACACACACTCAATACACAAGTGGGGCTGTCACAAACACTACACACAACGCAGAACCAGTCACATCTACAGGTATCACACGCTCAACAGACTCTACACACACTCAATCCACAAGTGGGGCTGTCACAAACACTACACACAACGCAGAACCAGTCACATCTACAGGTATCACACACTCAACAGACTCCACAACTACAGACTACACACACACTCAATACACAAGTGGGGCTGTCACAAACACTACACACAACGGAGAACCAGTCATATCTACAGTTACACACTCAACAGACTCCACAACTACAGAGTCCACACACACTCAATACACAAGTGGGGCAGTCACAAACACTTCACACAACGCAGAACCAGTCACATCTACAGGTATCACACGCTCAACAGACTCTACACACTCAATACACAAGTGGGGCTGTCACAAACACTACACACAACGCAGAACCAGTCACATCTACAAGTATCACACACTCAACAGACTCCACAACTACAGACTACACACACACTCAATCCACAAGTGGGGCTGTCACAAACACTACACACAACGCAGATTCCACTACAGCTATCTCCCACCCTGAGTTTACTCAGACTGACAATACAGAGCATATACTTCCCCAGACTATAACTGCCACTTCCAATACCATTCAAACAACGACTTCTGAAGAGAAAGTTACAGAACAAACAACAGCTCACCAACTAACTGAACAGACCAGCAGTGGACAAACACTTATTTCCTCTTTGTTTGAAGGTATTCAATTTTGACACTGATTTTAATGTGTTGATGATTGCTTGATTCACACTTTCACATGAGGTATTTAAGCAGGCATAATCATGGATACTAGCGTATAGAGTAGTATGCACTGGGCTGTGGAACCGTCCCTGAAATCACTGATGGTAAAATCTAAAGTGATAATTATTGCATAATTATTTTCTGTCCCAGTACAGAATGCATTGAGTAAAGCAAAATTCATCAATCAATCAATTCAATCAATACAATCAATACATTGATTTATAGCGCAAAATCACCTTGGTCTCACTTGGTACACTTTACTAAATAGCAGTAGTAATCACATACAAAAATAGTCAACTCCAACAGACTAATAGCCAAGGTTGGCAGTGACAAGTCAGGATGTCTGGACATGATGGTGACTCTTGGGGCCAGATGCACGTACATTTGCAAACGTAGTGTTGTCAGCACCATGGCCAACCCGCAGAAACCGCACGCTATGACACTTATGCTAACATCGTATTTACGTATCAAACCTGCAGTTCATTGGCACAGCGCCTTTCTCCGCCCCCTATAGCGCGGGAATGATGCCAAAAACCTCCCTTCCTACCAAACGGTGGATCCATCAAACGTCATGTCAAACGCCTACCAGCACGTTCATTGCTTTATCATGCAACAACAAATGTGTAGCTACTTCTCCGGACGTTTTGTTTTTGGTGCATTTTGTCTGTTTGTCTAAAATCTAAGACAGTAGAAAATTATGTTTAAAGAAAAAACATAATTTTCTACTGTCTTAGATTTTAGTTTCACATTGCAAGTAACACTTAACATGACCAATAGGGCTACAAATTGTGGTTAACTAGTGTTGGTAGTATATTGCGAGTAGTTGTGAACCATAGGAACTTTAATCGTAGCCTATAGCCAAATTGAAATAAATGCGAATTTATGATAGCCTAAGCCTGTCAGTTCGACTGGCGACCCACAGTTGGATAAGCAGGTTCCCCCGAGCAGTCTGCATTGCTACACTGAGGGCTTCTCTGTCTGCTGATGTTTTGCTCAAAGGTCCAGGCGGTCCACATATAGTCTTCATGCCATTTCAGCTGAAAACACTTTTCATGTGTTAGCCTACTTAATAAACGTATCTTTATTAGTGTCAACATTACAGTATTTAGGCTATGTTAATCTCGCCACTCTAAGAAATGGCCGTAGGCCTACAGCACAGCAAAATCTATTCAAATTGCAGTCCGAGGGATATTGTCCATAAAACGTTGTTAAACTTAGCCTATAGGCTAGAATAGGCTACATACATAATCACATATTTGGAGATGATTTGAAGTGGGCTCATATGCTTCCATAACGTATTGATGTAAGAAAGAGAAAATGTAGCCTAGTCCTGTTTTGCAGATGGTTATTAGGCCTACGCATAATAGTTTAAGCAACAGTAGCAATAGCTTGTCACTAATAACGACACAAATAGACTAATGAATATTCATTTAATGAAGTTTCCTACAGTTTTCCTACATGTATTCATGTTCCAACAGAAGCCTACATGTATCCATCATGTTCCAACAGAATAAGTACATGTTGCACCAATTCTGGGCACATGTTGGATACGTGTAGGTTCATGTAGGTATATGTAGGCTGCTTATAAAAAGGCAATTATTCTGATACATGTAAGTAAGGCGGGTGGTATGACGTTCGGTTGGTCGATCGGTTGGTTGATCAGATGGACGGTCGGAAGGTTTTAGGCACGATTCCCGCGCCATAGGCCATAGCCCCCTACCGCAATTTATGAACGTTAACAACTGAACAACTACTAAATACTTCAAGCACAAGCACAGTTGAATGAAGTTAACTGATGACAGCATTGAAAGGAATCAAACGTTTAGCGATCATGATATAATACAATGCATGATGTCAACAAGCAGGAAGACAATGAAGAGTTCAACTCAAACTAGGGTACTTGTGCACGTAGTCTATGAAAGATTGGTCAAATCGAGCAAGTAGGAAAGTTTAAGTGGATGACATGAAAGTGAAAGTAAGACATTCGAAAGGCCAACAAAAGTTAAGGTTGCTTTTGATATAATAAGACGCAAAACTGGTGCTCTAAATAGCGATTCTGTTGTCTTTGAAAGGTTCTCTTATTGACGCATTTAACCGCAAACCGCATTTAACACCTGCTTTTACAAAATATTTAGGTGCAGGGATGGATTACTGCACGGGCCTACCGGGCCCAGGCCCAGGGGGTCAGGGGGCCCTGAAGCCTAAGCCTTTGCATGGAATCATTGCCTCAATATCAACAAATCATATCTGATTGAATTTAGTATTGGCCATCCCCAAAATGCACCAGAATACAGGAAATCACATCAAACAAATTTAAAAAATTCTGGGGGAGGACCCCCAAACCCCCCCTCCCACATATACGACAATAAGTGGGGGGCCCTTAATACATCTGGGCCCAGGGGCCCAAAAGTTCATAATCCGCCCATGTTTAGGTGCAAAATAGATGTGCGCTTTCATGGGCAGTTTTCTTACATACAGAAGAATACTAGGCGCGTTTTACACTTCTCCCATCATTTTACACGGAACTCCCACTTTCCCCTGACCCTCCTATGAAAGCATATGCATGAGATGGAAAAGCACAATTTGACATTCACAGCTCTCGCGACAGGCAGTCTGCGCTTTTACCTCAGCGCGGCCTGTTTGTAACCTGACTATCGCCAGATGAATTTCGTTCCGCTTAGCTCCGCCTAGCTTCACTCACATCCATCTGGGACCTCTTCCGTTGAGAGTGATTTCTGCACCAGATTTTATGGTAGAGCCAATCAGGACGCAGGGCGGGAGTTTCATAGATGTGACATAGCGTAGAAGCGACTGAGACTGTTATCAGCATCACGGGTTGGCTTCGATGTGAGTGGTTGAAGTAGAACGTCAATAGATGACGGACAAGTGGCTTATCCAATCATATGCAAGCATTTTTTGATTAGGCCTAGCCTTCTGAAGCAACACTTCAATGGTGTCAGACACCAAACAGGACGAGGACCACAAAAGCGTCACGTTCAAAAGTTTATTTAAGGGTTGGGGGTTTCAGGGGTTCCGGGGGGGGTACAGGAGTTCCAAGAGTCTGCGTGTGTGTTCCCCCAGTAGCCGAACAGCGATGGCAGGAGCTGGATGATCCGGGAAGTCCAGGGCTGGAGAACACAGAAGTAGTCGAGCGGGTCTAGGATCACAGGCAAAGAGTCAGAGGCGTTTTCCTAAAACAGGCAGGTAACTGGTGCTGGTTGCAGACGATCTGACAAGTGTGGACTGAAAAGCAAGGCTTTATATAGAGGGCATGATGAGTGGTGAATGCAGTGCAGCTGGTAGGTAACGAGGGTGAGGCAGAGCAGAGCAGGAACAGGTGGAGGTCATCAGACTTCAATCAGCGTGTGTTACCAGGCAGATAGAGAGCTCATGACAGAACCCCCCCCCTAAGGGACGGCCCCAGAAGTCCCCAAGAGTGACACCACGTCGGGAGGGCGGAGGGGAGCCGGTGGAGGGCTAGAATTCCTCCGAGTGGTCCGAGTGAACATCCTCATCCTCGGAGGGAGCTGGAGGGTCGTGGACAGAAGACGGGACAGGTACCGAGACAGGGTCAGGCACAGGACAGGAAGCCGGGCGGGCAGGACGGTTAGGGACCCCTCTGGGGCGGCCCCTACGGATTGCAGGTTGATCAGGATGCAGACGGTGGAAGTCGGCGATGAGTGTCCGGTCCACAATCCGACTGGCTGGCACCCAGGTTCTCTCCTCAGGTCCATAGCCCTCCCAGTCGACGAGATACTGGAGGCCCCTACCTCGCCGTCTGGACCGAAGCAGGCGTCGAACGGTGTACACCAGCCCACCGTCAACGAGGCGAGGAGGAGGAGGAGGAAGCGGCACGGGGACCAGCGGGCTTTCATGCGTCGGCTTGACTTTCGAAACATGGAAAGTAGGGTGCACCCTCATGGAGGTTGGCAACTGGAGCCGGACTGCGGTTGGGCTGATGACCCTCTGGATAGGGAACGGGCCGAGGAATCGAGGTGCCAGTTTACGCGATTCCACCCGCAGTGGGAGATCCTTGGCTGACAGCCACACCTTCTGGCCAACACGGTAGGCGGGTGCCGGCGATCTTCGGCGGTTAGCCCCAGTGGCATAGCTGACAGCTGACTTGAGTAGCGTGGCACGAGCTTGTGACCAGGTACGACGGCAACGGCGGGCATAGGCGAGGGCAGACGGGCAGGACACATCTCCTTCCTGGCTGGGGAACAGGGGGGGCTGGTAGCCATACACACACTGGAAAGGTGACATACCAGTGGCAGAGCAGGTGAGGGAGTTGTGAGCATACTCTATCCACATCAGTTGTTGTGCCCAAGCCTGGGGTTTGCGAGAAACCATGCACCGCAGCGCCTTCTCCAGCTCCTGGTTTGCCCGCTCGGATTGACCATTGGACTGGGGGTGGAACCCAGAGGTGAGACTCACTGTGGCCCCTAGAAGACGGCAGAACTCCTTCCAGAATGTAGAGGTGAATTGCGGGCCTCGGTCAGAGACAACATCCCTGGGCAGCCCGTGTAGACGGAAGACATGATCAAGAACAGCCTGGGCAGTCTCTCTGGCAGATGGCAGTTTAGGGAGGGGAATGAAGTGTGCCATCTTGCTGAACCGGTCAACCACAGTGAGAATGACCGTCATCCCACCTGATGGTGGGAGGCCAGTTACAAAGTCCAAGGAGACGTGGGACCAGGGTCGTGTGGGCACAGGCAAGGGCTGGAGTAAACCAGCGGGGGGCCGAGTGGAGGACTTGTTCTGATTGCAGGTGGGGCAGGCACGGACGAATTCTCGGACATCCCTTCTCAAAGAAGACCACCAGAAGCGCTGGGCAAGGAGATGGCAGGTGCGGGCGGAGCCCGGGTGGCAGGCAAGGCGGGAGTTGTGTCCCCACTGTATGACCCGGGACCTCAAATTCTCTGGGACGAAGAGACGACCGTCTGGGCATGCACTGGGACTGGGATGGTCACGGAGGGCCTCTTGAATTTCCTCCTCGATATCCCAGGTCAGGGCAGCTACGACGCAGGGATCGGGCAGAATTGATGCAGGTTCCTGGGAAGGGGCGTCATCCTTATGAAACTGACGGGAGAGAGCGTCTGGCTTGGTGTTCCGAGAACCTGGGCGGTATGACAGGGTGAAGTTGAATCTGGTGAAAAACAAGGCCCAGTGGGACTGTCTGGGGTTAAGACGTTTGGCATTGCGGATGTATTCGAGGTTTTTGTGATCGGTCCAGACCAGGAACGGAACTGTGGACCCCTCCAGCCAGTGACGCCACTCCTCCAGGGCAAGCTTGACAGCCAACAGCTCACGGTTTCCAACATCATAATTGCGCTCTGCAGGTGAAAGCCGGCGAGAGAAAAATGCACAGGGGTGCAACTTGTTGTCCTCCTCTGCCCGTTGAGAGAGTATGGCCCCGACTCCCACGTCTGAGGCATCCACCTCGACAACGAACTGCCGGTCTGAATCCGGCATCTGGAGGATGGGGGCAGTGGTGAACCGGGCCTTGAGGGTATGAAAGGCTGTGTTGGCCTCTGGGGTCCAGAAAAAAGGGTGTTTGATGCTGGTCAGAGCTGTGAGGGGAGCGGCGACGGAGCTGTAGTTCCGGATGAATTTCCGGTAGAAATTGGCAAAACCGAGGAATTGCTGCAACTTCTTCCTATTCCCCGGAACTGGCCAGGAGGTAACTGCCGAGACCTTTGCGGGGTCCATCTGGATATTGCCTTCAGCGACGATGTATCCCAGGAATGACACAGTCTGAGCATGGAACTCGCATTTCTCCGCTTTGACATAGAGCGAGTTCTCCAGGAGCCGTCGAAGAACCAGCTGGACATGACGGGTGTGTTCGGACAGAGTTCTGGAGAAAATTAAGATATCGTCCAGGTACACGAAGACGAATTTATTCAGCATGTCCCGCAGCACATCATTCACCAGCGCCTGGAATACCGCTGGGGCGTTGGTGAGGCCAAATGGCATTACCAGGTACTCATAATGGCCGGTGTGGGTGTTGAATGCAGTCTTCCACTCGTCACCCTCCCTTACTCGCACTAGGTGGTAAGCATTTCTAAGGTCCAGTTTGGTGAAAATAGTGGATCCCTGGAGCAACTCAAAAGCAGAGGTGAGTAAAGGCAGAGGGTACCGGTTCTTCACTGTGACATCATTCAGACCTCGATAATCAATGCAGGGGCGAAGAGAACCATCTTTCTTTCCCACGAAGAAGAACCCGGCACCAGCAGGAGAGGAAGACGGGCGGATGAGTCCAGCTGCCAGGGAGTCCCTGATGTAATCCTCCATAGTTTTTCTTTCAGGAGGGGATAGTGAGTAGAGGTGACCTTTGGGTGGAGCAGTCCCAGGGAGGAGATCAATGGCACAGTCGTACGGACGGTGTGGGGGCAAAGATGTGGCTTTGGTCTTGTTGAACACCTCTCGGAGGCCATGGTAACATTCAGGGACATTAGAAATGTCGGGGGCAGTGCTGGGGGGTACTGAGCCGGGGGGCAGCGCGGCAGCACGCAAACAGGTCAGGTGGCAGGCATTTCCCCACTCTTTCACAATTCCGGAGGCCCAATCGAGGTGAGGATTGTGGAGACGGAGCCAAGGGTAGCCCAGGATTAGGGGTTGGCCTGGAGAGCTGAGCAGGTGGAAGCGGATGGTCTCTCGGTGGTTTCCTGACACCATCATTGAGATGGGGGCTGTGACGCTGGTAACTGTGCCAATTACGTGACCGTCCAGGGCCCGGGCTGGAACAGGAGTGGACAAGCGATGGCTTTCCAAGCCCAGCTGACGAGCAAGTCCTGTGTCAATAATGTTTGCTTCTGCGCCAGAGTCCACCAGGGCTGCCAGGGTGTGGGTGGAATCAGACAGGTGAAGACAGACTTGGATGAGGGGTTTACGGCTGATGGAGGGCTGAATGTTCATTGAGCTCATCCGGATTCCTCCTACATCTGGTGAGCTCCGGCTTTTGCTGGACAGGTGGCGACTCGATGACCATCACCACCACAGTACAGGCACAAGTTGGAGGTGATGCGTCGCTGGCGCTCTGCAGGGGTTAGGGAGGCGCGGCCGATCTCCATCGGTTCAGACTGGTCCGGCTGGCTAGATGGTGTGGCAGGTGCGGACAGAAGGGCAGTTGGGACACTCCGTGTGCTGGTGGATGGACTCTGGCGCCCTCTCTCACGACGGCGGGCCTGGATCCTGCGGTCGATGCGGACAGCCAGAGCAATGGCTTCATCAAGAGTGGGGGGTTGATCATGGGAAACCAGCTCGTCCTTTATGTAGTCCGCCAGGCTGTGGAGGAAGGCATCCACCAATGCTTCCATGTTCCAGGAGCTCCGACTTGCCACAGTTCGAAAGTCAATGGAGTAATCCGCAACAGTCCTTCTGCCTTGGCGAATACTAATCAGGGTCCGAGATGCCTCGGCTGTTGTGGATTCCAAATCAAATACCTTGAGCATCTCCTCTGCGAATAGGTTGAAGGTTGCACATGCTGGGGTCTGGCGCTCGAACTCCGCCGTTCCCCAGAGTAGAGCTCGGCCCGTCAGGTGAGTGATCACGTAACCGACCCTCGCCCCTTCAGTGGCAAAAGTCCTGGGTTGCAGGGTAAACTGGACACGGCAGCTCGTCAGGAACGCCCGTACCTGGGTTGGGTCGCCGCTGAACCGCTCTGGATTGCCGATCCTGGGTTCTGGGGCTCCGGCAGCCACGGCAGCAGTGGACTGGGCAGGAGACTCGGGTGCTGGGCCGGTGAGCAGGCTGGCTGGGGCTGGGCCGGTGGGAGCAGGCAGAGGAGAAAGGTTCGTGAGAAGTTGAATGATCATTGCAAGTTGTTGCTGTTGCTGCTGGAACTGCTGACGCTGTTGGTAGCCGGCTTGAAGTAGGGAGGCAATGTCAGCAGTGTTGCGGTTTACCTCTCTCTCTGTCTCTTCCAGGCGTTGCATGGCGGTGGGTGGTTCTGGTTCGTCGGTTTCCATGCTGGTTCGACCGTGCGCTGGGTCCATGTTTGGTCAGATCGTACTGTCAGACACCAAACAGGACGAGGACCACAAAAGCGTCACGTTCAAAAGTTTATTTAAGGGTTGGGGGTTTCAGGGGTTCCGGGGGGGGTACAGGAGTTCCAAGAGTCTGCGTGTGTGTTCCCCCAGTAGCCGAACAGCGATGGCAGGAGCTGGATGATCCGGGAAGTCCAGGGCTGGAGAACACAGAAGTAGTCGAGCGGGTCTAGGATCACAGGCAAAGAGTCAGAGGCGTTTTCCTAAAACAGGCAGGTAACTGGTGCTGGTTGCAGACGATCTGACAAGTGTGGACTGAAAAGCAAGGCTTTATATAGAGGGCATGATGAGTGGTGAATGCAGTGCAGCTGGTAGGTAACGAGGGTGAGGCAGAGCAGAGCAGGAACAGGTGGAGGTCATCAGACTTCAATCAGCGTGTGTTACCAGGCAGATAGAGAGCTCATGACAAATGGATTGATCCCAGATGGATGAGTGGAGCTAGGCTGAACGAAATTCATCTGGCGAGAGTCAGGTTAGCCTGTTTGTACATACCTCGCCATTTTTTTATGCACACGTTGCAAAACAAATACGCCTGAAATGGGGTGCAAAAGCATGAGAACATCTAGCCCTTGGAGATGACAGTGCACTGAAAAGTCTTCTTGAACAGACCAACCAGACACCCAGCAGATGAAATGAGTGATTCATTGATTAAGTCTGTATCAAAATTTATGTTGAAATGTTTAGTCTTGGATTTATAGCTTACACTTTTCTCAGACTCAGAGTAATTACTTTTTCCTCAGATACGCTGATTCTCATACGGGAGAATATGAGCTGGATCGAGGCCATGACTTACTGCAAGACACATCATCTTGGCCTGGTCTCAGTCACTGATGAGCACACACAGCAGGCGGTGGCAGAGAAAGTGGTCAATGCGTCCACCCCCCATGTCTGGCTGGGTGGTCAATGCGTCCACCCCCCATGTCTGGCTGGGTCTGCGCTACACCTGCAAGTTCTCCTTCTGGTTTTGGACGGGCTCTGACAGTGTGTGCTACCAGAACTGGGCTCCGGGACATGGCCCAGGGGGTCAGAGGGAGTGTGGCCTCTCAGGGGCAGTAGAGTCCAGCAGGGGGAACCAGTGGGTCAGCCTGCCCGGGACTCAGGAACTTCAATTCATTTGTCACACACGTGGGAAAGGGCAGAGTAATGACCTACAGTTAAGCATGTGTAAACAACACAGGACTTGAAAAGAAGACAAGACAGAGAATAAAATGTCAGTTGTGCCATACAAATGCTGTATAATGTCTTTTTTTCAGGCTTAGTTGTGCAAATGTATTTTGTTAGTGGTTGCAAGTATTGCACTCAGTAAAGCATGTTACTACATTTATTGTTGCAATATAATGATGAAATTTAGTTGGAGTGGAAGTATATACTTCCAAAATTCTATATTTTCGTTGGTACTAGGCAGGATGTTGAGGACATATGGACAAATAAATCAGCAGCCAAGTGTCCCATCCGTCTCCAAGAGTCACATTCTGACTCCGTCCCCCCGCACCCAGAGTCGCTGCCTGACCCTTGACCCTTCGAGCACCCCTCGCCCCCGCAGACCACAGACGCACAGCCGGCCCTCCTGACCTCACCTTCACTCCGTGCTGAGGGAGGCCAGCCCGCCTTTGTCTCCCAGACGATATCCCTCCCTGATCGGAACTGATGGATTCGCATTCGCCACTTGCCACGTTTCCCATGGCTCATCCATTGCTTCCTGGGAGCCCAGCAGTGGGAATGGGTTTCAAGGGTCTAGCTTTTGTTTCTGCTTTCCTAAAAGCATGTGAAAGTGAGAGAGCTTTTTATCATTTTCTATGGATGATGGCGAAGGCCTCTCAATGCTCTGTGATCCCAGAATTAGACGTCAAAGGGAATGTTGAGGAGTATGTTGTGTTTGATGTAAAAAAGTATTCTAGTTTCCTGTATATTAGCCGCATTGTGTATAAACCGCAGGACAGTGTTTTATGCAAGTTAAAAAAACGAAACCATATTAATACCATATTAACTGCCCCCGTGTATTAACCTCATTGCTGAAGAAAGTAAGATCAATGTATAAACCTTGACTAATAGTTGGGAAATTACGGTATATACATTGACATATTCTTTCTTTAATGTTATCATAATCAATTACCTCTGCTTATGTTTTGGGTAACATGTTTGAATTTCCATTGTCATGGTTGAAATAAAACCTGTGAATGGCAGTACAGAAGATGGTGCATTGATTTGCTCTGAGAAACATGCAAATAAATATGGTCAAGGTATAATGAGAGCTTAATATGACCATCAGAATCAGAGACTACATTAACCAATGTAAGGGCTTTCAGTTGAGTGAGTACGTTTGACTGGGTTTCAGGCTGTTTAAAAATGATCATAGATCTATGAAACAGCTAACTTTTATACAAAATGTTCCTTACATTCTACAGACAAGCTTTGACCACATGAAACACCATGTGAGCATGCTGAGTAGATTGCATCTTTGGGAACTGTGGTGAAGTTTGACTCTATGATTTCATCTGTATCTTCCCACGAAAGATTTTATGCCTCAAAATTATACACCTAAACCCCAAAACAACCATCTCTTCGTGTAAACGGGCCTCACAAATCACATCCTACCATACTGTATGAATATACCGCTTGCCTTGCTTTACACATACCTCATACTTATCTCAGCTCCACCATCTCTTCCAACCTTACAGGAAACACCCCTTACACACAGCCTTCACGCCTCAGCTTCACCATCTAACCACAGCAGACAGCACAGGCTCAGACAACCAGCTTTATCCTACTATTGGATATCTCATAAACGTCCCTTGCATTAAATACCCCTCACAAAACACATATTTTCACAGCCATGCATATTACACTTAGTACTATATAATACTATACTATACTTCATTCACACCTCACTACAAACATGCCTGGCACTGGAGAGGATGGATGCAACAGGATTAAGTACCACCGAAGTGTGACCATCCATATTGAATGAGGAAAATATATCCATCATGAAAAAATAGGCTTTGTATGAAAATGTGACTATAAACAGCTCTTTACATTTAAAGTTTAACATACTCAAAAGTAAAAAATACCTTTGACTAAATTGGGGTACCGTGACTTTGGTGTAGGGTAATGCAAATACTCAAGTTTTGCATCCAACGATAACAAAAACGATAATCAATAAAAGATAATAAAGATAATCGAGAAAACATAATTATGTTGCTATTATGCTTTTCCACAGCATTTGGAAAATCAACTGTTGGTAAGACAAGTTTTTGTTGTTGTTGTTTTATAAAAACAGGACGTTTCTAATGCCAATGAGTAATTGTGTTAATTGAGCAACCCTGCTTTTGTATGAAGTTTTGCTTTGTCAGTAAATGTGTGATTAAGAGAGCTCAGAACAGACATAAAGTGATTGTGACATTGATGATATCAGGCACACTTGGTCCAGGCATGCAGCCCAGACCCGGGTGTTTCTGGACCACCGTCTGCTTGTCAATCAGCCCCCAGTGGCTCGGCAGCTCTAGCAGCGAGTGTCACCCTGTAGGAGGCCTGGTCAGCGGGCTGCGGGAGGGACCGATCAATGGCCTTTATCCCAGTTCAATGTTAATGTCCTGTAGGCCCCTGTTCATCAGGGCCAGCGCGGGAGACCCCTCCTTCTTTTCTCACCCTCGGCTCCTGTTGTCTGCTGCCCAGCTGCCCGTGCCCCCTGACCTCCTGACCCTCACTCCTGACCCCAGGAGTCGTTCCCACGGCACGCCCTTTGTCAGCCTCGCACCATGGCAATGCACTGGTCACTGCTGCCGCGGTAATGGATGGCCGGGCCTCAAAAAGTGAGATAAAGGCAAGTGCATGGTGATCTGATTGACTATCTAATGATATGGCCTATATTACATAGAACTACTAGTGCTACTTTCCCTCCCGAAAAACTACACCTTAATTAATTCTATAACAGCAATGGTTTTACTAATACTGAACCTGTTGATCTAAACACTACTTCAGAAACATCACATTCTTGGAAGTCTACCACAGTCTTTTTTAGTCTGGTAGCAATGTTAGTAATGGTGTAATTATCATAAAGTTCTGAACATTTCACTAGCAGGCCTCGAAAGTTCTCAGTGAACAGTTGTAAAAGGGGGACATCATTTCATGCAAGTTAGTGGTGAATACAGCTCTTGTAAAAATGATCAGTGGTCATTCCAAGATAAATCCAAGGGCACTTGAGTCCACCATTATGGGCACAATATACAGTGATAAATCTGAATGTTAAAGCAATGTCCAACCACCACTCCACAACTGCATTATATCAACTCATCTCAAGTGATTCAGCCTTGCACTTCAACTGCTTACCAAACCAAAGTCATAAAAGTTCAACCACTTACTCTCTTCTCTCCCTCACTTTCCATCCATCCACCTGCCATGCCCCCCCCCCCCCCCCCCCCAACAACTTCTCCCCTCCATCTCTACTACTCCCTTTCTTTCCCCTCCCTCTCCACCCCCGTCACTTTCGTCATTTATTGTAGCAAAGGGAGATTTTCTCCATTGAGGCCCAGTTTCTTTGGTAACCCCAGCGCTGCATGTAATGAGATGGGCAGAGGAGGAGAGGGCTGGCCACGAGCTCACAGAAAGCAGAGGAGCACGAGCTGGACACACACACTTTGGAGAGACAGGGCCACGAGGAAGGACACTGGACATTGAGCGGAGGGGAGAGGACTTCATCACAGGAGTACGCGTTGCCACTGGATGCTGGATGAAGCTCAATGCTATGGATGATTACAGAGGTAATATTGGGATACAGCATTGAGATTTCATCTACAAAGATCTTTTCATTTGGAGAGAGGCCTAGAGTGAGATGCCTCAACCTTCAGAATTCTGTTTCTTGAACCAGATTTGGTTTTGCGTCAAAGAAATATGCTAGTGTTTTGCATGGCTAATTATATACAACTATAGCCTAAATAAATGTGATTTTTGGAAATAATCTCATGATAGACTTGACTTGACTGGACTGAAACAGAATAATTTAAGAACTAAATATAGGGTCTTGTTATATAGGGATACGTATTTAGACAATAATAACATTTTGTTTGATTGAATGCACCATTAGGTCAATTATTTCACCTTCTAAAATGATTACAATGAATTTATCCACAGAATGGTGGCTTTTACGGATTGCTTACTCATGTGTTGATGCTTTGTCTAACAAACACATAATGGGGTAAAAACTGTTGAGGGCTGAGTGACATGCTGCTTAATCCCCCTTTTTCCATCTCCCAGGGACGAACCAAAGGAATGGCTACTGAGCTTCTGGCCGATGAGGGTCAAAGGCTGATTGTCCAAACGCAATTCTTGTGTTTGCCAGTTCTCCCTGCAGGAGTTGTGGATGGACATCACACCTTTGACCTTCCCTTAACTTCAGCTGAAGAGAAAAGGAGGAGAATACTAAAGATATGCCATTGGGTGATCATAAAGAGAGGTGGGTTTGAAAAGAAGATGGTTCTAAGGGTTTAGGGGTTTAAATTAGAGATTGCACTTTCTTTGTAACTGTAGGAATACTGGAAGCATTGATATCAACATCACTGTTTTAATGGTTTTCTTAGCAGTAAACCATCTAATTAGAAATTACTGCAAAGAAAGACAGAAAAAGATGGATTTTACTGCGGAACCTGAGGTGGTAAACAGGGCAATGACCAGTCCAGGCCTGAGAAGGCAGCAAGGAGATGGGTCAGTGGGTGGAGGAGCTGCACAAGAGGATCAAGAAGGGATTGTTGTTAAAAATGCAAATGACCGGGGTCAGTGAAGCCAGTGACCACTCTAATCCCAGCTGCTGGACACATATATTAATACAGAGGGAAGGCTAGACGGAGAGAGAAAAAGAAAGATTTGAAAATATACTCATGTTTATGGATGACCTGCCACAGCGTGACTGAAATGTATAATTTTTTTACTTAGCTACTTTAGATAGCTACAGGTCTACTCTTTTCTGAACAATAGTCTGTGATGTTATCTCATGCAAGTATTAAAAATATCAAGATATGTGATATGTCTCTTCTGCCTTTTTAATGCTAATATGTTGTATACTGAGCACCCATGTTATGTAATGCTCTGAACTGGTTTTGCTTCAGTTTAATCACTCTGATGTAGTGTTGCTGAAGAAATGAGGAAAACATAGGAGCCAAAATGGATCAAAAGCTACACCTAGAGAACTTTTTTTTACTCAAGTCTTGGAAAAGTTTTAGACCAACTAATAGACCAACACAGACTGATGCAAACTGCCTCAGTTTGTAGACATTTTAAGTTAGGTTTCTTTCCTGAAGAAGGAGTAGAGTTCAGTGCTCTCAGAAAAACCTCAGGACCCCTACTCATGCAGTGCATTCAAGACCCACAGTAAGTGTTGAGGGTTCATTCTGAGGGTCAAGGCTTCTTTGGTGGCAAAAAGTTAACATGCAACAGTCATTTTAGAACAGTTAGCTTTCTATAATGTGAACTTTTTTGTCTATTTTTTCCCTGTATTTCTGTACTAGTATTAATAATAATAATAATAATTAATAACTAATATAATAATGACTAACATAGTCATTTAAATGTAAACGTGCCAATGACAAATAAGAATCTCATATATTGTGTTAAGAACCAGTGGCACGATCTTTGGGAGAGATGGCCTCTACGTAGCAGGAGCAGCAGCCTGACCCTGCCTTTGTTGTCCTCAGTGGGGCCACCGTGGACGTCCATCTTGGGGTCACTAATGTGACTGAGAGACGAGAGTGTCAGCACTCTTCACGGCTAATGGGAGTTATCCATGCTAATTAAAAAAACACAAATGCAATATTTTCTTAATTCCCATTCAGACAGATATAGCATGACTCTGCACTTGAGCCTCTGTTCTCAGTGTATCTCTTATGCATGCTCCATGACACAAATGTCTGCTCTTCAATATAAATATCTCTGTTTATTTACTTGACCATGATCAGATCCTTATCACATTCCATCACTCTCTCTGGGAGTATTTGGGGTGTGTCTATCCACCGGAGGCACCACATTTCAATCAGATGAGAGTGAAGCGTATGTGTCTTTATGCAGTCCTGTCCTGATGGAACACTGTGGAGGGAGCAAAGCTCTGACTCCCCACCTGCCTATTGCTTACTGCCCTGAATGCCACTTAGATGAGAACAAATAATGGGAAAGGACTGGTCACAAGCCCTAGTTGACATGGCTTTGTTGTGGAGCCATTCATTTAAAATCTTACAATCCACATGTTTTGATCCTCGTCTCCTCTGAAATGACTTTCCTGTGGTGAAGGATCAGAGGCGGAGAGTATAAAATAGCATAATTTCTGACACAAATGGATTTGCACTAAACACAATCTCTAGAGAGTAGCATTTTATTGAGAGTTTCTTAAGTTAAATTGGATCTACATTGGATTGGGATATTCAAATTTGACAAGTGTAATATATAACTGTTAATTTAGATATAATTTAGATAATAAAGAAATAAATGTTAGAATATCAGACCTTGTAGAATGCTGTTTTTCACAGATTACACAGGAAGGCAAGTCCTGTTTTCTCTAGTGGGCACATCCCTTAACAGGAAGCTGTCTGTATTTCCTGTCACATTCTTCTGTGATCCAGCAGATGGATTAAGAGTGAAGCCCAGTCACACCACAACCTCACACAGCCCCTCAGAGGATGCCGCAGGCCTGAGACAAGCCCATGATTTAGTGGACAGTACCACTTAAGCATGTAACATTTACACGATCATGATTGATAGATGGCAACACAACTGCACACACAAAGCTAAAGTTTATCAATTCAAATGGAGGAAAATCGTTTGTTCAAATGTTTAGACTAAAATCAGTGTCAATATTTTCAGTGCATTGTTCGACAGTGTACAGAATGAACTTTACAGGCATGTAAATGTTTATTCACACTCTCTGCGTCTGGGGCCAAGCGTGCGAGCTTTACACGGTCACTGTTTTTAGAACACTCCTCCCTCTCTCGCCCACCAGAACCACCTTCCCTTCATCCCTCTCCTTTGCTCGACCCGTCCTGCAGCTCCACAGGCGAAAGCCCACCACGCTGGCCACCATGGCGAAGCTGACCGACAGGACCACCAAGCCCAGGGTCAGCAGGAGGGAGGCGCTGGTCCTCTGGTGCTGCGAGTGGTCCCACAGCCCCACCGCCACCACGCTGACGCCAATCAGGATCCCCCAGATGCCAATGGCAAGCGTGCAGGAGCCGCAGGTCAGCTCGGCGCCACCTGTCACCACGGTGATGCCGGCCACCGAGACTATGCCGCCGGGCAGGGTGACTGTCTCCGATTTAGACTCGTAGGTCACAGCAGAGAAGGGAGCGGTCATTTCGGGCACGTCAGGTGTGGCCATCGTGCTGTTATTCTCTACATCCAAAGACGGACACAAAGACACCTGTGACATTTAGGCGCTGAAGTGTTTGGTTTTGTTGAACTGAAGTGTGATTTTTGACTTGGAAGGTTTCCCCTGTGAGTGAAGAGGTGAAGGCAGTGAGGAGTCACAGCTCAGTGGACACTGATGCTAGCTTGGGGACATTTCCCAGCTGTTTTCCTCTCTGGCACACATCCAAGTTCTCTCCCCACCTGCTCTGTGTCGGACTCAGACAGGCCGTTGGAAAGGCTCCCCTGAAGTTTGCTTTGTGTTTCCTCTTGTGTGTCTTGTCTATCTCTGCTCCTTCCGCTTTCCAACAGATGCCTGTGGTGGAACACAGAGCTACTGTAGCACTGGAGTGTGAAAACACAAGCTACCACTGGAGTCTGCCAACAGAAAATGGAAGAACAAGTTGAGGAGACTCAATGGATTTCGGATGGTCTGATATCAATCAAACCACTTACAAGACCAATTACAAACCAATTACAGAAAGGCATGTCAAAGCTGCAAATTGCTCTAGCATTCATCACACATCCATTAAACATGCAAAAAATAGCATTTGGCTATGTTGGATGGTCAAGTCTTAACATATTGTATTGAAAGTATTATATCCGAAACAATAAAATACAGTTGTGCTTACCATAAGGCCTTGAACCTCCTCTGCATCCACACCCTTACATGAAGTTATGCAGATGTAATAGCTACCTTAATGTTCCACAGAGAGTCCTCTTAATAGACGACCGTTTGCCACAAGTCGTCCTCCTCTGTGGGAACCAGGCCCCTTGAGGGGTGCGCATTTATCTAGTGCGTCACAACCTGAGGCCTACCAGCATGGTGGGCGTTGTTGTTAGTGTTATTGTTGTTATCATTTGTTGGTTTCCATCACCCTTTGTATGCTAAAGGAAAGCCATGTCTGTCATTAAACGTCATTACGGTCCATTACCTCTTATTTATCTAGACCCCACTCCCTTCCTCCTCTGTCCGGGCTTCTCTCTTAGCCGAGGAAGATCTGGGCTCTTTCTCGCGTGGGTATTGTTGTGTGCAGAGAGCTGTTCTCCTTTGTTTTTTCCCACTTTTTTCCCTTTGGCTTCCTCCTTTGCCTGCTCTTTTTACAATTAAATCAATGCTTCTATCTGCACCATTTTGAGAGGTTTCTCAAGGAAGGAGAAAGTAACAGATTTCACACAGTGAATATCCCCAGTATATTAAGTTTTCACACCACAATATCCATTGTATTTCTTCACACAGACATACATGTTACTTTGGCAGAATATTGGGAGTGTTAAAGGAATATGAATTGTTTAAATATCCCATTGGATATTCTTAATGGAAATATTGCATTGTCAAACTTAATGTCTGAAATGTGGGTATAAATCATCAAGAAATGGGTAAATCAGTTTAAGAAAAGAAATGCAAGGTATTATTTTACAGAAATGTCTTGCTATAAGGTGTTTGCCTTTTGTTATAACCAGCTTGTTTTTCCTTCCCTGTTTGATTTACACAATCACTTAATCCACAAATGTCCAGATTGTGCAGACACACAAACAGTGGAGCGGTCAGTACAGATTTAGCACTATTTCAACCCTTGTAAGGTGTTCGGGTCTGTGGGACACGTTTTCAATGTTTGCTAAAAGAATAAATATTTATTATTTTATTCAAACTTTCTGTAGCCTATTTATTATTTCTTCAAACTCAGACTCATTGGCCTTGGCTCATTTTCTGTGAAGAACATACTCATAACTATTACATATGTGGTGTTCGGGTCTACTGGACCTGAGTATAAAGTATAATAATTGTAGGTGCTATGTACCTTAACTGTGTCCTCCTCATAACTGGGCCTGCTGTGTGTGTGTGTGTGTGTGTGTGTGTGTGTGTGTGTGTGTGTGTGTGTGTGTGTGTGTGTGTGTGTGTGTACCTGTTCTGATAAGCATCAATAATGATCAAAAATCTTGTTTCTATTTTTTTCCAGCCTATACCTTGTTTATTATTGAATTTCCTCAAAAACTAAAATCATTCATCATAAATGTGATCTCACAGGGCAAAAGGCAAATATGAACCTATATGATGTCTACATCATTGGTAATTGAGCTAGTAGTAAATATCTGATAAGTATTTTTACATAAATTGTTATGGCTGTATTGATTTAAAAGCCTAATAATGTGGTGGGTCCACCAGACCTGGAAACATTGGCTGAGTAACAAAAATTTGAACACCTTACAAGGGTTAACATGCCTAAACAAGGATGAAGTGTGGCACATTTCTCAGTCTGATGTAGTAGGAAGCAAAACATCACAAGGCAGTCTAAGGATAGGACTTGCATAAGGGGGTGTTCCTAAGTGTAATCCAAGTAATACTATTGTGGAGTTCACTGATCTGGCACACAGGTGTGCAGAGACTTTGCAACTGTGTGAAATGTAAAAATAGACAGGGAGTTCAGATCAGGTGAATGGCCAGAATGTGGAAACACAAGAATAATAATGTTTCTGCTTAATCTAAGCAATAAATAAAGTTCTCAAATGTGATGCACAGTTTATCATAACTTAATCTTTATTTCTTTTGCTGACCCTTTTTGTCCAAAATGATTTACATGCGTAGGACCAGTTTCCCAGACATAGATTAACATTTAGTCTAAAAAAGAACTTCAATGAAGATCCCCACTGAATGTTATGGAACCTGCCCCATACAATTTACTTTACACACATGTCAGAATCTAGACTATAGTTATAGTGCTAGAGTGATAGATTGAAGTGTTAGATATTTCTAGACACAAGTGATGTTTTAGAAACCTCACTTCATTAAGCTTTTGTGGCTTCAGGATCACGATGGAAAAGGACCTGGCAGTGCAAGTGGTAAGAGGCTGAGAGCAGAGGGCTGTGGTCTGATGGGGGCAGCATTATTGGCTCACACGGCTAATCCAATAGAGCTAGGCTCCCTGCTGCCATTAATAGAGCAGAGAGAATCACTCCGAGTCTACTGGGTGGGCACTAGTCCCCACAGGAGCATCAAAAGAGGAGGACCGAAGTGCTGGCCAAAAACTCTACAAATAGGAATGAGGATGGACGGTTGTTGGGGCAGGAAGCACTGTGAATCTCGTCAATGGACATGCGGATTTCTTGCTCTTTGGCCAGAGGGTCATAAAGCAAACATATTAAAGGACCTCTTTCTGATAGACACTTAATTGTTTACCATAACTGCAATGTCCACAGCTGGTACGATCAGTTACACCATCACCTGTTAAAACCACATTCCTTTCACCCTTTCAGTTTCCAACTGCCAATTGTGCTGTCTTAGGTGGAGGGAAGATCTCAGGATGTTTGTGGCATTGTGTAATTTACCCTGCTAACACCCCCCCAAACCCCACCCCCAAATTCATTCTGATGCTACACTGACATGGAGAAGGGAGTCTCTGATATTGTCAATGCACGTCTAGAACGCTTACAGAATGTATTATGTAATGTTGTTGATCAGATAGGATCATGACCCTTTTAGTTGGATTTGGACTAACTTGGTATTGTCTTTGCACTAAAAAGCATTGGAAATTGATTATATGAAAAACAGATAAAAAAAACAGCCATTTAATAACATTCTCTCTTTTACAGTCTTCTGCTCTTTATCTCCTCTGATCCTCTGCCTCTCATCTCCTATGAGCTTAGGGATCCCCTCCTCCTCAGCTCACTCACTTTGTCTACCCATCTCCATGCCTTCTCTTTCTCTCACTCATTCATCTCAAGTTAGCTTTTTATTTCTCTGGTGTTTTGATTGTTGTAATTGTAATATTTTGACTGCCTTTATAATCAAATGGATAATACATGAAAATGCAATGCTGTTGATCTCCCCAGGAAAACTTTTGCAAGTGTAATAACCTGATTTTGTGGGGGAGAAAGGCACTTTAATGACATCCTAGGTCTAGGCCACATTGTTTTTGTAATCATACATTTTACAAAACAACAACTAACAAATGTCTTTAAGAGTTTTGGCAAGCACAATGCTGGTGTATCCTAAGATGATGTATCCTAAGATAATAAAATCATAGATTACAAATGCAATCAATAAATACATTTTATGGGGTCCCATAGAAAGCAAAATTCTAAATGAGACCTGAGCTGTTTCACCTCTCAATTTATATATTACTTTTCAGAAGAAATCGCAAATAAGTCTCAAATAATAAATATCAATAGGAGCTGATATTTTTTTTGTGGGAAAAAGAAAAAACAATTCAAGACAACAAATTTTCCTTTGGGAAAGCCCATAAGGCCCTGTTGTCGTGTCACATTGCTTTATTGGAAGCTGCTCTACGACTGGATTTCCACATTGTAACTGTGCCAGCCTGGGCAGGTTTTACAAATGACCAAAAATGAACCCTATTGGACCCTATGTGTTTCATAGCATTCCATGACCAATGTAAGGGCATGCCTGAACAGCTACAAAACGGGAGTTTAACAATAGAGCAGTACAGCAAAAATATATTCCAAAAGACCAAACACAGGCTAAACTGACTGTCAAGTCTTATATCCCAGTAGAAACAGAAGAGACTTCTTGCCTAAACTCAAGAATCGTAAATGCAGACGTGTTGGCTAGATGGTCCTATGGGCTGGCGTAAGAGCAGAATCTTGTGGGCGTGTGGGGGTGGGGACTATGGGAGTACTAGAATGGACCTTAGAAAGGCCATGCCAGATGGCCTGTTAAGACTGAGACGCTCCACACTCCATTAAGCCTAATTGCACTGGTTGTTGTTTGGTACAAGTCAGGTACTGAACAATGCCCAGATAGTAAATGGGTGTTATCTATCTATAGGCCTACCAGGCATCTGAGCGCTTGTGTTATTTTCGTCACTCTAGGAATGGCCATGGACTTCTCCCAGACTGTTGCGTATTTGATGATGACAAACAGAATCAAAGCATACAGATATTTTTGATGCAATGTGTTTTCAACTGGATATGTAAGGATATGTAATTCTTGAGGCCCAAATCAGTAAAAAGAAAATGGCTTCAATTCTGTTTGTAACATTAGCACTGGTATGTGACATGAAAGGCAAGGCAGCTGGTTGATTAAAAACTATTTTGCCATTAAATCATAAAAAAATACTATAATTTACTATAAAAATGACTATATGACTTATCTTGCCTATATCTGGCCTATATCTATTGGATATAGGCCTATAATTGTCTAAAATCGAGAGATCCAATGTAGGGGAAAAAAACAAAAAAGTAATTGTAGCATCTGAGGCCAAAGTCTTAAATAACTGAGCCTATTGTACTAATGATCAATTAAGAGGCCTAGTAAAACCATCAAAGGACTCATGAGGTGAATTTAGGTTGTTTGTCTCAATAGATTATGGTGTCTACCTTTAGTTGAATTTATTGGACACAGGAAAACATCAGACACATAACAATTGCTATTGAATTTATTATCTAGATTTGTTTTTCATTGGAAAGATGCTGTTTACAGATCCCATTGGCCTGGTGGAAGCTGGTCTGGTCTGATCTCAGGGCTGCCAAACCAAAACATTGGCTCCACATTGGCTCCATCCACACAATATGTGGCAACTCATCATCAAGATGTATATGGGGCAACAAGGCAACAAGTAAACTTAGGCCCCAGGGCTCAGCCAGTGTAATCCTCTTGTAATAGGTTTAATGCAGCTGTCAAAGGTAGCAGCCTAAGTCTGCCTCAACCTTTATCTCTTCATCTTCTCTTACTGTCTGCCACCCCAGGCTTTCGTCATCCCTTAAATATCCAGTTCTTGTCTTGGGAACTTATGATTCCCTCAGTAGTTATCACTGGTAGGTCCAGCAAGTGAACGGTCAGTCGATCCGGAAAGCCTTGTGCACTGCAACTTGTCTGGACTAGAGGTCTGATTTCTGAGACAGTGAAGAAGATTCAACTTGGGTAGACCTGAGTGGACTTTTTTCCCCCCTCTGATAGCAGGCTTCACCAAAGGGTGCGCCAACTCCACATCCACAGCACAAGATGGGAAACTCAAAAAGCAGCGCCATGTCTAAGGAGATCCTGGAGGATCTGAAGCTGCACACCAAATTCTCAGAGAACGAGTTGTCCCAATGGTACGAGAACTTCCAGAAGACGTGCCCCAGTGGACGCATCAACCCAGAAGAGTTTGAGGCCATCTACGCACGCTTTTTCCCTGATAGTGATGCAAAGACATACGCTCAGCATGTCTTCCGTTCCTTTGACACCAACGATGATGGAACACTGGACTTCAAGGAGTATATCATTGCCCTACACATGACCTCAGGTGGAAAGACACAGCGGAAACTAGAGTGGGCTTTCTCACTGTTCGATGTGGACAAGAATGGCTATATCACCAAGTCAGAAGTGGGAGAGATCTGCCAAGTGAGTTTCATCAGGGTTACTCTGGTGGGATGCTTTGAAATTTCAATTGCATGTATTGTAGTAGACGTAACTTAAATACTTAAAAGATGTTCCAGGTTGTGCACAGGCGCGCGGGAACCTATTTTTGACCAAGGGTGCTGAATAACAAAAATAATGGATGTCCGACAATTCCACGATCCGCCCACCCCCCCCAGGACATATTTAGGATTTTGAATGCTAAATACGTCATTTTAGTGCGGTGTGCGGGTGATAGCGAGAAGTTTTAGAAAAGTCCTGGGCAGCCACAAATTCCAATGTTCCGCGACAGCACTCCGAGTCCACTGCGCCCACCCTAACCCCCACATAAGCGCACTTGACATCGTTAGCCTCACTATAGCTAAGGAAAATTACTTTTCTGATCGTCAAAACCACACCAGAGATGTTAGGCTTTAAATATAGGCTAATAATCAGGCTGCAATGATCTCGCAAATAATTTCTGAATAGCCTAAAGTGTGTCGTCTTCACAGCAAGTAGCCTATGTGTCCTAATAATTTCTATCTTAGCGACTAGGATAGTGAAATGATTTCACTAGCTATGCATTTATTATTTTTGCAAAACTGTAAAAGTTTCTTTCAGCTTATCCATGGTTTTTGAACGTGTAAATCGCATAGAATATGTAGGCCTATATCAACCGTAGGCCTACACACTTGATCGCTATCACATAGATGAAACCACGCTACGGTTCTTACAGTCACGTTCACGTTGATCTCTATAACTGTTAATTTTTAGTAGCCTATATTCGAACCTATCCATAACCCTTTTTTGCTATTTGACTCATCATTTCACATACAAAAATATAAATAATGTCAGACAGCGAATTAGTAATTATTTAAAAATATATATAATATTTTTTTGAAAATCTATATGCTGCAGCACCCCCCCTTCCCGCGCCCTTGGTTGTGCATAGCCACTTAGAGTAATTCAGAGAATTATGGGGCTAAGATCCTTTTGAGCAGATCTTAATGTAGGTCAGCATCTTTGCTATGGATTTACATTCGTTTCTCACTCTGAGGAATCCTATGGCAGAAAACTGTATTCAAGGCCTCAGGTGTTCCTTTCTATTTTCAATCAAAATAAGACACAACCTGTTTTTGTTTTGTTTTAAAGAAAACTTGTTTACTATTTTGAGCACGCCTCGTAGGCAGTAATCTACTGAGTCAAAGCTACTGAGTCTGAAGCAATGTTTACTTAAACCATGTGATCATTAATAGTAATGTTGAACACTGGGTTTTGTTTTGGGCCAAGTAATTTATTTGTAGAGGTATATTAGACAAGAAAAGTGGAAAATAGGAAGTGGAAGCTTGGTACTTTTTGTTCTTTGTTGATCCTTACTTTCCCCAATGATATTGCTTTGTGTTTCAGTGATTGTAACAAGGAATTGAGTAGGCAATATTAAGGGTCAGGCCCTGGTCTAGTATTTTTATGACTCATTATGAGTTATTCATATCCTATTATTAAGAATCTTGAAAACATCACACATCAGTAACCCATTGAGATAGTGCCATTACATCTGAAATCTCTTTAAAATTGAACAGGATTTCAGCCAAAAACTAGGTTGCTTTTGGGCAGTGAATTACAAATGTGATGTGCAAAAACATTCCAAGTCCATTACTGAGGTATTACTATCATAAGAATTGGGCTTCAGTGTTTGGTTTGTTGCTTGTTGTTTGTTGTTTGTTGTTGTAAACAACATGTATGATCAAAATCAGGAAAAGGGTCATAGTAAGGGCCATGGACATTGAGTTTCTAAGCATGAATGTTAACATTTTTAAGAAGGATAGGATACGTGTATGTTTGGTCAGTTGTGATGTAGGCTACACATCCTTTTCACCAGAGATATTCCTCTCCCTGGCCATGTGTAGAGGCTCATATATCACAACTCCAGCACCTTCCATAAGAATTGTGAGATAGGAGGAGAGAGATAGTGATATACCCTGCTATATATCAGAGCTTAGCAGCACCAGAGAGCAGCTTGTTTCTCCGCCTGTGGCTTGGCCATGGCCCTAATCTACCCTAATCTGTCTTTAAGCGCCTGAGTCAAGTGCTCTTTTCCTATCTGCTGCTCACTTTAAGAGTGCTGGCCTGGTTCCTTATCTGATTCCTTACTCCGTAATTACATTCAGACAGCCACCCCATTTGTTACTTTGTTATACTGCTTCAGAAAGGAATCTCTCACGCTTAGCCTACTCGAAAATGTCCTTAAATATTCTCAGATGTGAGAGTGACTGAAATCAAGATTGAACTTTACAGCAGTCTCCAGTTTTAAACACATGGCGCTGTAATGGTAACTGTGGCCTTTCACCACATGCTCCACAAACAATTTCTGTATGCTTAACAAATATCCAATCTAAGAGTAGATGTGATATTCTTCAATGGGCAGAATTACCTAGAACAAGATGTTTATTTTAAATGTTTCAAACATTTAACCAACAAATATTGCTTATTTTCACATAGAGTGGAATTTATTATATAGACCTAGTTTGTTCCATAAAGAACCATCAATTGCTCTGGGAGTTTATTACTTACACAGAGTGATGTTTTCTGTTGGATACTTTGTAAAGGAGAAACCCCTGCTCCATCCTCAGTATATGATTAGGACTCACAGGGTTTCATTGTTTTAAAAAATCACTGTGCTTACAGAAAAACAATGTCTAACTGATAGTACTGAAACATGTTGGGGCAGCAAAGCTACTGGCATGTGGCAGAGTTAGGGACTAACAGCATCCCAGCAGTTTACCCGTTAGTCATTTGCAAGTAGTATATTCTCAAAAGGTCCATGCCTTGGTTGTTGAACAAATACAGATTTCCTGTGGTCAACCAGTAGCCTGACGAGCCAAACCCACATTAAAATGTAGGGTCTGGGCACTCACCGTTCGCAGTGCTCAGTCCGAGGGGCGGGATAATCGGTTGTCTTTCAAATTCCCTCTGCACGCAAAAGGACAGCGGCAGCGCTATGAGTCCCATGCGTTTCCCACCAGCGGAGCTAGTTGGTTAGTTCAAACGTTTGACAACTTGGTAAAAAGCTTAACTCGTGTCACACTTTTCGCCAACAGCAACATCCATCTTATTTGTTTTCAAGTAGCAGGGAATTCAAGCCAAACCGTTGAAACTCTGCCATCAATCATTATGTAAAGCCCACCTAACGACTCTATACACGATTTGATTAGCCTGATAGAAGTTTAATTTTTCGAGTTCACAAGCCAACGGAGAGTTGCTAGATTTCTAGGCTAGTCAACCAGTGTGTGAGGCACAAAACTTGCATACAAAAGTGAGCTTCCACCTCTTAATGCTTCTATGTGCAAAGATCGCTCCAATATTTTGGGGTTACCCTTTTCTGAAAAACATTATACCATGTGCAATTGTGTGTATCCTTATAGTGAGAGCTTTGGTACAGTTTTGCAGCAATATGGTGATATGAAATGACCCATAATTACATTAATCTGATAGAAGTGTGATGACCCACCATTGTTTTAGGGGTGGGACATTTTTCAGTTTGCACTGCTTTAGTGTACAGTAGGCTACTCAACAGTTAGTGTTACAAAGATACACAGGTTCAATTGGCACACTGCACTATTGCTTATAGACAATGACCTCCTGGCCTCCCCCCTGTGGTCACATTTGTTACTACAAGGGTCATATCAGCATCAGGATGCTGTGTGTATGCCTGTGAGTAAACTGGCAGTACCAGATGTGTTCCTTATAGGGCTTGAGGAGGACTCCAATTTAAATTATCTGAACTAAAATAATTTAAATAATTCAAAAATATGTTATGACTTTCTTAGGCCATCTTCAAGCTGATCCCCAAAGAAGACCAGGAAAAACTCCCAGCAGATGAGAACACCCCAGAGAAGAGAGCAGAAAAGCTGTGGTCATATTTCAACAAGAAGGACAATGGTAAAGTCACTCCTCTTTCACTAAAGCACTATGGGAGTTTTTTTAGGGCCATGGCCGTTATGTGTCAAAGGTTTAGAAATATGGTATTTCTAAATGCCTGCCTGTTCTATAGTCACTAAGGACTTGCAAGCAGCAGATCACCATGTGGATGGTTAATAATACATACAGTAGACAGTGTATATTATACAATTTATATGAGAGCTAAGTTGAGAGTTACAGTATGAAAGTTAAGTTTGATGCTGATTTTTACTGCACTGCAATCTGCAAAGCCAATCTAAATGTATCTTTTCAGAATTTAAGAAAATATCTTTGAATTGTCCACATTTCTATTTTATCTATTAATTGTATGAGGAGGTAGTGTTTGTTAATTGAATCAAATGTTAATAGCATTCTTTCTATTTGTCTTTTCCCTAGAACGCCTTGCGGAGGGTGAATTCATCCAAGGGGTGCTGGAAAATGAAAATGCATTACGTCTCATTCAGTACGAACCCATGAAATGAACACCACCTTTTCGTCCTCTTGCTCTGTATCGTTCTTCCCTCTGTGGTTCAGGCATGCCATCACTTCCATCATCTTCATTTTGCATGCATGTGTTCTCTCCCTCTCTCCAAACTCTTTTCATTGTGTCCCTTTGTTTCGCTGTGACAGATTTATCATGGTTATGCACATGAGCCAAACCATAGACAGTCAATGCTTTTTACGGCTTACTGCTGGTGTCATAGGCAACATATTCACAGAGCATATAGGTATGAACCAAATAAAATGCAGTCATGCTCGGTGCTTGCTTTACATTCACTGTTCAGGGACAGGGCTGCCAGACCGAGCTTACACTTCAAGATATTGTCATATACAGTTGGAAACTATGTCATTTGTGGGTCAGTAATACCAGGTGTGTAAATTATAATGACAAATGAAATGTTAAGATAATGTTAAGTAACATGTTAATGTTAAGCCACAGAACAGTTTCATTATAATTAAAGTTAAGTAACAAATCTTGATTCGGCTGATTAGGTCCTCTTGTGATACCAATGCAAACTCATACAAGCCTTTTCTGCAACTGATTATAAAGGGTCAGGCTATTATACTAAAAGACAAAAAAATCATTACAGATGTAGATCAGCCATTAGAATGTTGAAATGTTAGCTAAGGCTATAGTATTTTTATTTTTCCAGAATCTTTGTTTTTAAAACGATAGGCATTAAAACCTATAATAAAGTTTTCCGATAAACTGTCAGTTCATCTCACTTTTTTCTGCTTGAGTGCTCAGAGAGAGTAAATAAATAGTTGACAGATTGACCTAGACAGTTTAATACATTTTTGTTTACAGAATGGACAGAGGTAATGAATGCCTGTAGCAATATTTACAGTTAATCCAGGATTATCAGTGCATGCCAATGCTAAAGTTAAATTATCTATTGGGTTTGGTGTGTGTATATGTAAGTAATGTGCTTACAATTATCTACAGTAGAAGTCTACTTTGCGTGTGTGTGTGTGTGCTGGTGGGGACTAGGTCACCTCAGGCATTTCGTAACCTCGTGTTTATGGTGTCTCCATCTCCTCTCTTCTCTTGATTCTACATCCAACTCAGGATTACAGACATAATCTTGTGTTCAACATCTGAGAACAGACTTACAAAAAATCTCCTGTTTTCAGCCCCCCCCCCCCCCCCCTCTTTCCACTAATCTCTGTCAGTGCATGTGTTATTCTTCCTGTCAGGTTGTACATCCACTCTCACTATTGTCCACTCAGTACACAAGGAGCCGGTAAAATCCCACAGGCCAACCACTGGACAAAGAGGCAAAAATGAAGGAGAGGGCAATGGAAATGGCTCCACAGAGAGAGAAACATGTCCTGTTACTCCCCTAGCACACAAGCAAAACACACAAAATATCAAAGCCCAGCGCAGCTACAGTCAAATGCCTGACATGCAAATTAAATTATTTCAAAGTATGCATCAGGCCTCATGCAGGCACCTCTTTTGACATAAAAACAATGTAGGCATATCTGCAAGTAAACACAAACTCCTTCATTTTACAAACAATCACTGCATAACAGTCAATGCATGTAAACCTGTAATTTATTTTTCTTATATTAGGCTAGCCTATTACACTTCTTACAGTAGTAACACAAATGTTACAACATGTCCAACAGTGAACAATCCACGGCATCTAGGATCCCACAGCCACTAGAGTATATTGTTATTTCAGGTTAGCATCTGTTCCAAGCTCCAAGCACGTGGCTAAATCATCAGCCCCTTCAAATGTTCCAAATTTCTCTTGTTTTTCTAACAAGGTGAGTCTGTTCTCTCTCTCTCCATGGCCTCCTCCATTTCATCCATTTCTCTCTCGCAATCCTCACATCCGTCCGGGCCACATCCGCCCACCAGGACCAGGGTGGGCACCTCCCCGTCCTCCTCCCCCACCACTCCCATGGTCCCGTCCGGCGACCACATGGTGTCCATGATGCCTTCGGGGCACTGCAGGAGGCTGCTGACGGAGTAGAGGGTGCCCCCGGGCACCACCTCGTCATAGGAGGGCGCGTGGGTGGCGGCGCGCGCCTCCTCCAGGCGGAGCCTCTGCCTGTGCTTCAGCTCGATGATGGTCTTGGTGTAGGAGTTGAGCGTGAAGACAGCAGCGCCCATGCAGCAGCTGAAGGACACCCAGGCCAACCTGAGGAGGGCGGAGAGGAAGACTGTGAGCAAGTGAGGAAGACGTCCACTTGTAGCAGAGGCGAATTGAGCTAGCATGCTAGTTGCGTGTGGTAAATTCTCACACCCCTAACCTTAAGAACGCTTCTAACCGCTGAGTTGGGAGCCTGGGCATTTGGGCTCAGTGGTTAGAGCGTTCGACTCCCATGCCGGTGTGTTGAGGTGGTGGGTTCGAGGGCCAAGAGCAGCGAACCGACCGACCTCTACATACTCATAGAGCCACTTTAGGCAATTCTGAAGCCAAAAGTGTTCTGTGACGGGTACTGACCCAACTGATGTTGGTGTAAAGTAGGCCTACTGTGCATCATACTGTGCACCATAACCATTGTGAGAGAGAATGAGTTATAATATAATGGTGAATATGTAAGCATGAAAACTCACGCAAATGACCAGCCATAGTCCCATTCCTGAGGCCTCCAGTCTTTAGGCCCTACAATCACAGTCATCTGGAACACGGTGGTGTACATCATATGAGCCATCATCCCCATCAGGCCTAAAAAGTTTGTAAGATTGCATTACGTTGTTTTACAGCAAACTTAAGTGTATGCGTCCAAAGTCACAGTCCAAACTTAGGTTCATGGTTCCAAAATATGACTGAAGATGGAACAGAGTTGCAGAGTTGCATTCTCTCAGAGAGACAGTCACTAAGTTTAGTCCCACTCACCAGACAGCACAGTGCAGACAGCGGCGAAAGCGTTAATTTTGAGTGCATGCATCTCCTTATGGGAACACAGCACCTCCAACCACATCAGTAGGAAACCCATACCCAGCAGAGTGATGTACATGAACTCCGATATCATGGACAACCACAGAACTCCTGCACAGGAGGCAAGGGAATGTAAATAGTAAACTATATACTGTTTAAGCTATTCTGAGAACAACACACATGACACACACGGACCACATTTCCTTACCATGGGTTTCTCCTGGTGTTAGTCCGAAGAAACTGCGGCACCTCTCACCTACAAAAGATCATTCCAGGCATGTCACATAATAAAAAACAAAACAAACATTTGTTTCTTACGCCAATTACAGAAGATCTGCAACTGATTTTCTCAATTTGCATTTGTCAGGGCAACATTTCCCTTATTAATAAGTGTGCCAATGAACTCATATAAACTCACCATCCGCATGTTTTTCACAGGACTCCCAGAATCCTGTGTGGAAGTAGCGGAACATGTATTTGTCCTCCCCGGTCTCCCAGATGTAGTGGACGGCATTGGCTAATTGCCTCTGGCGTATTTTGGCCAGCTCCTCCCTCCGCTTTGGTGACAATGTCCGATTGGATGGGCCCCTAGGGTCAGGCGTGGGAGACTCTGCAGTACACAAGTTTAACATGAAGCAACCCCAAGCTTTGCTAGGAAACATTACCAAAATAGAGGTGAGCAAATACAATTAAAAGCTCATATGACGCATCATTAATGCAATGCTCTTTCAAATAGCTGCCATGCCTACAGCTAATTCTGTTAAACTATTTGCCATGTCTGTTGTCATTTCACAGAACACAACCATATTAAATGTCTTAGGGTTAGAGATTCAACCAGGCATACCAGAGGGCACTCAGAAAGAGCTTGCAACTGATTTTTTAGAAGTGTAAGTGCCAGACAAGGAATGGGTAAAATGTATTACTACATTACAGTTATGTTTATTACGTCATCTTAGTACAGTCAATTCATAAAATTCAAAGCACAGCTAGTTAGGCTCCAGTCTTTAGGTTTTGCAAATTTTGCAAAAAATGATGCTACAGTAACATGGGGTACTATCCAGTCAAGTCTACACTGATTTTGCTAACATGTGATACTGTCCAGTCAAATCTACACTGATTTCTGAGGGATTTCTGAGGGTGACATCAAAATATACTTGAATTTCAATCTGCATCGATCTTGGCAGTAAAGTGAATATAATAAGGGTCATCAAATCTACAATCACTTCCTTAAAAAGTCCTGCCAAAAGCTAGTCCACAGACACTACCTTCAATCTTATACAAGACTGCCAAAAGCTAGTCCACAGACACCTTGACTCTTATACAAGACTGCCAAAGGCTAGTCCACAGACACTACCTTCACTCTTATACAAGACTGCCAAAGGCTAGTCCACAGACACTACCTTCACTCTTATACAAGACTGCCAGGTGTGCTCCAGCTGTGTCTGTGTTTTGCAGGGGGGGGGGAATCCTAAACCTGACAAATCCTGCAGCGTGAAGGGATTAAAGCATGTGAGAGCTATGAGCTCTGTCAATCTCTTCAAGGCTTAAGGACATCTGCTGAGGAAATAAAGACCAGAGTAAAACCTTAAACCCCTGTCCTATACTGTAATATACTGAAGACTTTTAATAATGCAGTAGTCCTATTGAGCTACTGGAAGTTACATCCTCACTCCATTAGTCCACAAGTACATTTTATCCCAGACATGGGGAAATTAATCAACTCTAACTGATGTGTTCAACCCTATCTGACCTCCAGCTTGGAGATCATGCATGACTTATTAATGCCCCTGTGCTCTTTGCCCACGTGGTGATTGGCTCTGGAACACATCTGGCCACATCTGCACCACACCCAGGCTAGATCCTCCCAAGGGTCAGCTGCTACCTGACTTATTTTTTCACCCGGAGGAGGGTGAACCGCATCATGACCTTACAGATGACCTTTAGTGTGGCGACTTCTGAGGACAAGGACTGCCTTATCCAACCACATACATTATTTTGAATACGCCAGTAGACAGAGGTAGACAAGCCTTTATGTTCGGTAGAGTGAGGAATTGTCATTCTTTCAGTAAATGTTACCCTTAGATTGTCACTGAATATTACAGGTGGCCTTGAATCATCTGATTACAAAAACTGCAGTCTGACACCAAACAATAAGCTATGGTGGCCCTTTACCCGTAGTGTAGGGTTCACTGTTGTTCTGCCCACAGTTCTTCATCTTGACAGGCGACAGGCAGAGAGGCTTGACCACCTTGTGTGTTCCCTCGCACCAGTAGGATGTGCAGAAGGCCAGCACAGACAGAGCCAGTGCCAGAGAGGTCAGCGACAGGGAGAGAAGGGACCGAGAGCGGCGGGACATGTGTTCTAACATGGTGGAAGTGAACAAGGGACAGGGGTACCAGAAGTGACCAAGGGAGAGAATAGAGAGAAGGTACACACACACAGTGAAAGGGGGAAGTCAAAACTATGGAGTAAATACTAAAAGCAAGAGAATGAGAGAAAAGATTAAAGAAGGTATGGTGAGGAACAGTGCAGATGGATTAGGAAATGGAAGTGATTAACATGTGGTACAGTTGTATAGTGAGGCAGAGAGTTGGGGGGAGGGGGAATCATGTATGTACAAGACAATGCAAAGTCCGGCGACTGGGGAAAAACAGCAGATGGGTAGCACAAATGAACAAGGGGGATTTATCTTTGCCGAGGGTCAACCCAGGGGAGACCTCGGCAACCCGGACATATGCCTCATGGGACTTCTATCTATGTTATCCTATTACGTATATCTGTAACAGACAGTTCAGCTGAGCCATGAACTAGTTCTCTACCAAGAATGCCCACCCTCAAAAAACAATGAGACCAAGTAGGCTGAGCTACCACCGTTACCATTCATGGTATAGTGCACATTAGTTAGCAATTTGCTACGCAAATTTAACACGTGGTTGTGGCTGGTTAGTTGATGCATTATTCTCCGTCATATGGTGCCTAAGGATATCCTGCTTCCTCTTTAACCTCTGCTACAGATAAGATGCTTTATTTCCTTCATTAGTGGGGACATCATTGAATGACAAAGTATAGGATTGGAGCCACTGTTAGGCAAAGTCAGTCTGTCAGGCTATTTCCAAAGCCCTGGTTTGTTTATGTGTTTATCTGTCATACAGAGATGAGTAAATTATAGGAGTCTATCCACCTTAATGACTTCTCCTGCTTTAGAAAACATTATTTCCCTCACTTAAGATTATGATGGAATTAAAGATGCTGTAAGACTGGAGGGGGGTGAGAGAGTGGGAAAAATATCAAAGGATTAGATTTTTGATGACATGATTGGTCAATCTCCTGATTTAAATCTAACTTTACATGTAATCCATATTAATCTGCTTTAATCTGTTTGTACTAGGTGTGTGTGTGTGTGTGTGTGTCTGGGTGGGAAGGGAAGTAAGGGAATAGCAATGGAAGGGCATAGGCTGCTTTCCCCTTCAATATCTTCAGGGAATTCTGTATGGTAATAAAAATTGATGAGCATTGATGATAATTTGTAATTTTAAATGGAGGGAAACCAAAATGTTGTCTCAGTGCTATATCGTTCACAGTCATGACGTAATGTACAAGAAAATGTTCAAGATGGCAGGACAACGCAAAATTGGATTCAAAATTTCAGACTATGATCTACGAGGATTAAAATGTTTAATAATGCATTTCTTAACTTTTTTTACACTCAATTCTTTAATTTTTTACACACTTATTGTCAAATTAAATCAGTCATTGTGGATAAAGTTTCTTTGCATGTAATGTACTTTATGTATTTTCTTTAATACATGCAGTTTTCAATAGTCATCAAACCATCATTAGTCAAATTTGGAAATAAATTCACAAGATCAAAAGTAACATTTAAAATCTGAAATACCTACCTTTTGCATGCTTTGCTCAACCGCAAACAACTTGCTTTCATTAGATGTTACATCCTTAGACTGCAAAATCACTGCTGCGACACTTTAAACAAATTCTGTCAAATTCATCCTCCTGTATTGCTGCGGTGCTTCTCCGACAAAAAGAATAGAGATGACCTTCACCTTTCGCACTGACTGCGACATTCCTCCACCCGCTCACTTACTCGCCTTGATTCAGGTCTTCCCTCGTTTTTTTTTATTTTTAGCAATCCTCCCCCTTCACCCCATCCCGGTCCTCCTTGGGAATTGGTGTTCGAGACCCACCCAGATTTCATGTAATCCCTCCAAGTCCATCTGTTGCTGCACTTTCTTTTTCAACATCCACATCTTAAATTCTCTCGATCTTCCCTTTGATGTTCCATTCTCACTTAACATTTAACACATGCCTTTGTAGCTTTATGGAGCTTTGTACACAGAACACAGATATTATACTGAGGCTGCATATTGCTCTTTCACATCCAATCATTTCCAAAAGAGCTTAAGCAATCTGAAGATGAATCCGAACATGATAACCGTGCTAAACGCAATGCTTCAACACAACAATTATGTGAGCTTTTCAGATTATGTCCCACAAATGAGTTTTTTTTTTTTTTGCATTAAAACCATGTCCCACCAAATTCACCAGTGTTATAACCAAAGGATGAGAAACATGGAATTTATTTACACTTTACACTTTGTTATTTACATAAAAACAACATATTGACAACATAAACAATTAACACAGGATAAAAATGTGTTTGCTTTTGTGTGAGTAAGTGTGAATGAGATCACATAAAACTAAGTCATGATGGATCAGCCCCAGGCTTGGGATTTACAGTAGTGGAGAACCAACTTCCCATCACTGCTGAAACACTAGAAAAACAAAAACAACAATTTACTTGTTAATTCAGTCTATATATGGCCTGATTGAATTAACCTTAATTGGCAGTTTTGCAATGTCACTTACAAAAAAAAAACGTAATTTTCTTAAATGATATCTAATGGTCTAAATCAAAATACCCAACTTTGGTCATTTTCTCATATGATATTTTAGAGTGCTTCCTTTCCTGATATTAGAGTGCTTCCTCTCCTAACACACCTAACAATCTAACACACCTAGCATGCATTTCCCATGCACTTTCTTTCTTCCTTTCTTCTACCACCATCTCCTTTGACTACACTTTGACTAATACTTCTGCATTCTCATCCACTAGTAGTAGTATTGCTGAGGTCTCCTTTGTAATATAGCTTGAATGTTAATCGTCATTTTGTAGATCCCTTTCAATAAAATCATCTGCTAAATGAATAAATATGAATTACAAAAAAATCGGACTTGTTCACTTGTAGCCCCCTCTTGAGATTTACTGGTATAACTGCAGAATCCTGGATGCTTTAACTGCAGAATCCTGGATGCACATTAGCATGTGCTCTTGAGACTGATGCACTACTGATGCATATAAGCCTCTGCAGTGCATATAAGACCACATTAGCATGTGCTCTTGAGACTGATGCACTACTGATGCATATAGCCTCTGTAGTGCATATAAGACCACATTAGCATGTGCTCTTGAGACTGATGCACTACTGATGCATATAGCCTCTGTAGTGCATATAAGACCACATTAGCATGTGCTCTTGAGACTGATGCACTACTGATGAATATAGCCTCTGTAGTGCATATAAGACCACATTAGCATGTGCTCTTGAGACTGATGCACTACTGATGCATATAGCCTCTGTAGTGCATATAAGACCACATTAGCATGTGCTCTTGAGACTGGTCTACTGATGCATAGCCTCTGTAGTACATATAAGACCATGTCTACACTGCCTTGACACCAGAGAGGTTAATATTCTTATTAAAACTGCTGACAAAATGGCCAGATATTAGCCAAGTTCTGCACTCTCCCCTCCTCTATATGTCTTAGTCCTACAGAGTAAACCTCTAACGACTGACCACAAAGGCAGAGAGATAAAGTCACAGCACCTATTACGAGCCAGTACCAATATGTCCTCTGTTGTATCTCTGTAAACTAGCATGACCCAATGTCGCTACACTTGGAGACATAGACTGGCACAACACTTCTGCTGGATTTTGTTTTTTTAAGGACGTTCACTGAAAGGAGCTGCAAAAGAGATATCTCAGGTTGCTGAACAAGCAAGCCATTGGCTATAGCTGAGGCGCTCACAGACTACTTGCGGTCATGTTGTAGCATGAGCGGACTCAGATATGAAATCTTGTTGCTGTGTTTCTGGAGGAATACTTGTTGATGCAGGTCCAGGACGCCAGACACCACTGTTCACCACACAACCTTCTGGAAGTCTTCTGGGCCTAATTCAACAAAACACCTCTCAAGGAAGGTGCCTGCTTGATAACCCCAGTGAAATTTGTATGGAGGCTGCTCTATTGGTGATGTTTTAAGCACACAAAGGTTGCCTTGATAGTGATTTTGTATGACTTTGGTTCTTCTTTGGACATTCAGGCTACTAGCAGAGTATGTTGTATCATGAAGAAGGGCCTTTATGGATTCTGGGTACAACATGTGGCATGGTTGTAACTGCCCCCAGTCAACTGTGCATAGTGGTTGTATCCTGTGTCATATTGTGTAATGTTAAATAGGCTTGGTTGTCCACAACACAAATAATTTAATACCTCTCTTACCTGAAATTAACTTCCCTGACTAAAAATGACACCATGTAATTACTAAGGTCAATATTTCTAGCTCACATGTGGCTGGGAACCTGCATGTGGGCAGGTTTTTAAATTGCATTTGAAAACATACAGTATATGCAGATATTCTAACAATGTCTTCTTGATTATTAGTACAATTTAGTAGTCAACCCCTTACCTCAAAAAGAATTCCTACTTCTTGGTCAGGTGATGGCGCAAAGGACTGATTGACATATATAAACTGTGGAAGAGACATTTAAAGACATCTTCCATTATTCCGGTCAACTTTATGCTATTTTGGAAAACAATTCACATATTCACTAAAATACAAAGCAATGAAATATACGGAGCATCCAGTAGGAACTGATAGAGAAATAGAAAAGTGTCTTACCAGTTGTTCACTAGGCTCAAGTTTTAGAAATCGTGAGATAAACTGTGACAGGGACTGCACTGTTCTTCCACGTTCCACAGACCACTTCTTGGTCTTCATAATGGGAGCGTCCCCAACAGCCTTCAGCAACACATCAACTGTAAAGAAAAGGCATTCTCATGTTATGTATGGATACTGCAGACAACATTAAGAGGTGCACCCTTTCAGACAACTGCCGTGACATCAATACAAGCCCTAAGATGGGCCAAAGATAGCTGTAGACTACATGGCAACACTATAATGATGATAAAAAAAAAAAAAAACAGAATATATGCTCTGGTCACATGAACGCAATATGAGTATGACGCAGAAAAGCATTATATTCTAATTCATCTAAAAGAGATAACTCTCGTAAGCAAAACAGAAACACAACAAATAACAAAAGCTTCCCCAGGAATGAGAAGTGTAGCCTACTTCTGCGCACCTTTAGGTGTTGCATTTTTGAAACCATGATAACTTTGTATATTCACATGACAAAAACAAGGCAATATGACATATAAGTTCCACCCCAAACGATTTCTGCCACAACCATTGGACAATTCGTAGCTATCTATCCGTTCATACGTTGGAAGAAATGTTCGTCAAAATGAAATACGGAAGTAGAACGCAGTCCAGCTAGCTAGTTTGCAACATAGCTGGCCTGATGATGGTAGCTAAATTTAGCGAAAGAAATTACATTTGTAAACGCTAATGTGAAAATAATTACTCTTTTTCTTTTCATCTGCAGTTCCGGAGTCCTCATTCGGAGGCTGTTGTGTAGGTGGCTCTTCTTTTTGTGTTTCTGTTGGAGAGTCAGCATTATCTGACATCTTCGCAAAGGTATCTGCGTTGGAGGAGTGCAAATTTGACATGACGTCACAGCAAGAGTCTTCGGTTGTTGCTTTCAGATGGTTGAAAAATCTGTCAATCCAAATAACCCATGCTAATGCGTGTTTTCTAACTGGTTGAGAGATATTAAGTCCTGCCCATCAGTACTGCTGTTTTGTTCGCGCACCTCAACATGCGTCAGAAAACTGCATGGTATTTCGAACACTGTCTGGTGGGCTTTCATGTCAGTTTTACATAAGTCAAGATATCCAAACAAACTAAAAGGTCCACGTTTACACCATTGTAATACCCTCGAAGGCAGGTTTTGTTTTCAACCTATATTCTGTCGTCGTGTTGGGAATCGCCTGTCTGGAAGCAGCGTCGTCTTGAGGAAGTCCTTACTAAATAACTGAATGTCATTTTAGAACTTTCCAATAAGAAAAGGGGGCGGAAACTTTGATACTGAAAATACCAGTTAATCAATCTCTACAACAGTGACCTGACCTGTCTTCGTCCAAACGTTCCTTGTGGTCACCTTGTCGTCAGCAGTAAGTTTATGGGGCTTGTGGCTTTTATGGATTTACTCATGAAATCAAACACTGAATTCGGGCAATGTAGCTAATTCTTTAATCTTGTATGCTAGGACTGACACTGTTTGAAATTAATGTGTTGTTGTATTCAGACATATTATCAAATCTCACTTGCAGTGGGGAGCATTGGAAGACTTTCGACCAAAGGAACTGTACTGTTGCTTTGTGACATGCAGGAAAAATTCCGTCCGACTATTTTCCAGTTCACCAACATTGTGGGCAACGCAGCTAGAGTGCTGCAGGTGAGGATCAGTCCAAGTATTATCTAATGCAGATGTGGCTTGTTTTCTTCAAGCGAATAGAGTATTACAACGTCCTCACATTCAAAAGAAGCCATCGATTCACTTCACTTACCTCAGTTTCTCTTCTCTCACAGGCTTGCCGGGCTCTTAGCATCCCTCCCATTGTAACAGAGCAGTATCCCAAAGGGCTGGGTCCCACTGTGCCAGAGCTGGGGGCCTCAGACTTGAAGCCTCACGCTAAGACCAAGTTCTCCATGCTGACTGAGGAGGTGCAGAGTGAGCTAAAGTCACTTGGGGACCCCAAGAAGGCCATCCTGTGTGGAATTGAGGCTCAAGCTTGCATTGCGGTATGCTGTTGCCTTGATTCTTAACCGTAAACAGTTGCAGAGCATTGTTTTGAGTGCAGTATATCAAGCTGAAGTCTCATATTTTTTCTGGTGAGACTTGTCTTTTTCAAAATAGGTCACCCACAAGATTTGTGCAGATCCGAGGAGAAATTATTTAAGAAGTTGGGGGAGAGGGAGTAGAAGAGGAAGACTAGAAGTAGAAGACAATGTAAGAGAAGGTGCCGCACACTCCAAGTTCAAGAAATAATGTTTAATCGGTGATAACGTTTCGGCCTACAAGGCCTTCATCAGATAGCATAAACATTATTTCTTGAGTGTGCGGTACCTTCTTTCAGGGATGGATTACTGCACGGGCCTACCGGGCCCAGGTCCAGGGGCCCAAGGGGTCAGGGTCAGGGGGCCCTGAAGCCCAAGCCATTGCATGGAGTCATTGCCTCAATATAAACAAATCAGGATGTAGGCTATGAATCTGATTGAATTAAAGTACTGGCCATCCCCAAAATGCACCAGAATACAGGAAATCACATCAAACAAATTAAAAATGTTCAAACCCCCCCTCCCACACATATGCGACAATTAGTGGGGGGCTCTTAATACATCTGGGCCCAGGGGCCCAAAAGTTTATAATCCGTTCATGCCTTCTTTCTCTTACATTGGATTTACACACCGGCAGCAAGCACCTCGTCTTGGTGTGCGTTACACCTCTCCTCCATAGAAGTAGAAGACACCCTCAGTTTACTTACAATTCTCCATAGAAGTAGAAGACACACTCAGTTTACTTACAATTCTCAAGGGATGTAACCAGTGGTAAAATTAAACTTATACATTAATACGTTATACATTAAGCTCTTACGGAAACCCATCTTCTAAAACAAGATTTTTGTGTGTTAACGTATAAAGGTTGCCCCATTTTTAGGATTCATTTGACAGGATAGGTAGGATGACAGAAATGAGTGAGGGAGAGAGATGGTGAGTGGGTTTGGGAAATGACCCAAGACCGGACTCGACCCTGGGTCCCCCTGGACACTGAGCCCGTTTGTGGTAGAGACGCTGACGCCAAAGATTGTATATAGGCGCCTACTACAATCTTTGCTACCACTGTGATACAGCTCCTCCGTTCTTACCTTTTAGACCCCTTATCTGTTTGCATCCCTAATCAAACACAACAACAGGGAAGATCGCTTACTAATGACACTAGTAAAATTGTAATAATTTTTACCTGCCTATTTTTCTTTTAGTGCACAACCTTTGACCTCCTGGACAGAGGCATAGAGGTGCATATTGTGGCAGATGCTGTGTCCTCACGGAGGTACCTGACACATTACACACAGACTCACATGACTATTAGTATTGTAATCGCTTAAAAATGGACTATGGGTGTACATTTGCTTATCTCTTCCAGTCAGACGGACCGGTTGTTTGCACTGTCTCGTCTGAAGCAGAGTGGAGCTTTTCTAACCACAACTGAGGGATTGCTGCTGCAACTGGTGCAGGATGCCAAGCATCCCAACTTCAAAGAGGTATGGAAATGCTGTATGTCCCAAGCGCTTCTCAGATGGATAACCAGAACAACATAAGGCATATGTTCTCCAGTCAGAGTACTGCATTGCAGAGCAGGTGTTCTTCCAAGAAAAGCTGACAAAACTAAAACAAAATACAGCAGAATGTATCCTCTTTAACAACTTACCATTTGCTTGTAATACTTTTAAAAATAAAAAAAGTAAATGCTTTGTAATTATTTAATGAGTAATGATGTTTAAAATGACACAATTGTCTAATGGAATGTCAAAAAAGACAAGCTGCTAAATATGTATGCTTTTGAAAATATATGCTTCACAGCATAAATAGCATAATTGTATGCTGTTGTAAAGTATATAAAGTGGCAACACTAACATTTGGCTTGCGGGGTAAAGGGCAGCGGTCTATGGCTTCTGGGGGAAGGGTCAGTGTATGGACAGGCAGATCAGCCAGAGGCCTCATCTGGCAGCGGTGATGATGTTATCTGTCCTCTACCTCTGTCCACAGATCCAGAAGCTGCTGGCCCACCCCTCGCCTGACACCGGCCTGGTGTCCTTCTTCAGCTCGCTGTGAGGAGCAGGGACAGGGCTGTCGCCACAACAAGTGCTTTCCACATCGTTTTAATGTATGCACTCTGAAATGTGACAACAATAAAACCTGTTTGGTAGAGAGCTGGGTCAAACAAATTGTGATTGTTCTAAGCGGACAGTCTACTTTAAGTTCAGAAATATCTCCATTGTAATCTTGTAAATTTTAAGAGATGTATGCAGTCTAATATTTATCTAATAAAATAAGTTTTAAAAGGGGAAAAAAAGAATTAAAGATTGTTTCATGTTGCACTTAAGTATTAATGTCATTACTTCTGTAAAATGTACACTGACGCTAGGAAAGTTCAAATATAATTTTTACTCCCCCTGGTGTCAACTCCCTATAGGGTGTCTGACTCCATATCTAGCAAAAACTCACATTGGACCAGGAAGTGTTTCGGTTGCACTGAGTGCAAGGGTGTGTTACCATTCCAGAGAGGTGGAGAGAGAGGGAGGGAGCAAAAGAGAAAGAGAAGAAGTGGATACATACTGATGTCACACAGTAGGAGGAGCATATGACTCTCACAGGACTGAAAAAGAAGGGGAGGAGAAAGCCAGCGCACGAAAAAGGAAGTTTTTTTTCCCTCCTTAATACTTTTTGACCGTCTAAATTAAAACAAAACAACCAAACGCGTCGAGTCCAATCATTGAAAATGATGAAAGTGCCTCTCACTGGCTGAGCAGCTGAGGAAAACAAACGGAAGAAATATAAGGACAGAGCTCGACTCGGAGCCTTGCACGACTGATGACAGCATTAAAAATTGACACTGTGAAGCCTGGGGCCTGTTGACAGGGGAGAAGTAAGTTAACCTCTCTCTGCTAATTATCACTGAGGCTATTTGGAAGGAATGTGTGGAAACTTGTCCATTACATCAGTGCTGTACAATGTTTTGATACTCTACTGCACTTCTGCTTTTATGACAAGAGGAACTGATCAAGAAAAAGGAACTTGTTTTCTTAATAAATAAATCTGTACCAACTTTGGGTTTAATCATGGTTTGAAAAGGGTTAGCGTCAAAGGGATGCTTTTACAATGTGTACCATTTTGTGCAGAACTGAGTAGATCGACAGTGAAGTCTGCTTTATGTCCAACAGAGTGACCGGCATATAATAATGACCTCAGAACTGGACTCCAGTTTAACCAGCATAGACTGGCTCCCACAGCTGGGCCTAAGCACTCTACGCTCAGGCAAACAGCGCGTGGAGAAGGAGAAGAGGAGAGAGAGAGACATTCCTCCCTGCATTCCCTCGGCCCCATCTCCCTCCAACTCCAAAGGGAAGCCTCCTCACAGCTATGCCACGCTCATTGCAATGGCGATCCGTGCAGCCCCTGATGGCAAACTCAGTTTGAATGACATTTACACTTGGATCAGCGACACATTCCCTTACTACAGCAGGGTCGGACGAGGATGGAAGGTAGGATATGCAAACATACAGCTCCAGATCCATACAAACAGCATAGCTGCATTAAGTGTTGTTGGAGACATGGATATGGAGAGGGTCTAACACCAGAGTGATTGGAGATGCATGTCTGGGGAAAACACAGACCTCTCCAGTTATCCCTTCTGTTACCTCCTCTGAAGAATGCATCCATGGGGAAGAGCCACTAACATGCCTTGCCGAGTGGATTTAACTGTTACCAGGAAACTCTCCCAGAGTGCACAGTGCTGTCTTTGGAAAACAATGCCTTCATAGTCACGTGTTTGTATTTTGGGTTAAATATCCTAGCATAAACATGTATCAGGCACAGATGTTAACACTACAGACAGAAGTGTAAATTTGACTTGATGGCTTTCTTCATTTCAGTTGCATAATAAATTACCTGATGTAACTGGTCCTGATGTACCATATTTACCATATGCATTAATGTATTGACACACGCTTTTATGCCAACAGTGACATTAGTGTTGTGATACTTAAATTCACAGAATTCAATTCGACATAACCTGTCCCTGAATAAGTGTTTCCGAAAGGTCCCACGGCCCCAGAATGATCCAGGAAAGGTAATGTAACATACTTGGTAAACAATCAAATCTGTAAACTCGATCTTGAAATGTTATTTTATTCATTTCAGCTAATGCACTTCAAGCCATTTGGAAAGGCTAATTCAAGAGTTTTTTTGGTCTTAGCAAGTCTTTGAATAGTTAAACAACAAAAATACCAAAGATACCTCTTCAAGTTTCTCCTTTAAATATCTTAATACCTTTAAAGGGTTCTTACTGGACAATGGATGGACCCCCTGAACCCCAAGAGCCAAGAGGAATTAAACGTCCATATCCCACAGAATCTGAGGTGATTTTCTCACCATTCATCCACATTTCAAACATCATTTCAGTAATGTAACTTCATTGAGGATTTGTTGTAACGACTGGCTCTAATCCTACAGGCCCAGGTCACTCAGAGACCAGCTGTACAGGAAGTGAGGCCCCAACCCCTTCAGGTTCAGCCTGAATATGTCCCCCCACAGCCTACCCAGAAGAATGTGATGTCACCTCCACCCTTCAAGGTATATGACGTCTTTAAAGCCACATGTATCCCACATGTGTCACGCTTTACTTACAGAGTGTTTATTTGTGTTACCACAGCAACGTGCACCCCCTCTGGCATCCCCATCGGTTCTTCTTCCGGCACATTCCATGAACGACCCCCCTTCGCGCTTCCCCTTCACGGATCTCAACATGCCGGACCTGTACGCCTCTTTCCAGTCCCTCTGCCGGAACATGAGAGAGCGAGTTGCCTCACAATGTAAGTTTGATGGAAAGACACACAAAGGCCAGAATGTCCATGTACTTTGTATTTGGACAAAGCTAGCTATTCCAGTGCGTGGTACATCTTTTTGTCCTCATGCTCATCACACCATGGTCTTTCTGGAATGTTCCTTGTTTGTAGCGGATGCTGTGCCTTTGTATGGGATGAATAATGACAGTGCCCCGCTGCACACTCCAATCCTCTCTCCACTGTCTCCACAACCTTGTCAGAACCCAAACCCAAACCCTGAGCCAGAACGACCAATACAAAATACTGGTGAGCAAACACTATTTTAGGAAAGTTATGCTTAACATGGTTTGCCAGCCAATGTCTTTCTGTACATTTTATTCTCTCTTCCTCCATCAATTCTCCCAAAGGCTTGTCTTTAGTATACCCCCCTGCAGTTGTGCCTCCAGACTGGTTAAGCAACGCTGATTCTTTAAAAGAGAGTTTCAGGATCGCAAACAGCCTGGACTGGTCGAACATAGACCTCTCCAGTCACCCTGGTTAGTTGAAGTTTTTTCAGTTTGAAATGCCTATATGCTTTACAAAAGTTCTCTTTCTTGCATGTAATGAAATATGACTGATATACATACTGTAGGTCTTTCTGGGGTTGGTGTGAGTGTGGTCAGTTTAAATAGTGTTACATTAATCATGTTGTAGTCATCATTTTAGTGAAGGTAATTCAAGTTAAGTGGGAGATGTACAGTGCAACCAGGAAGTTTTCAGACCCTTTCAAGTTTTCCACATTTTGTAATGTTTCAGACTCATCTTAAAATGGATTTTTTCCCCCTCATCAATCTACACAAAATACTCCAATACTCCAAAAAATAGAAGGTGTCTGGAGTGTAAATTTATAAAAAAATAAAAGACAAAAAATATTCAATTTACATAAGTATTCAGACCCTTTGTTATGACGCTTACAGTTGAGCTCTGGTGCATCCTACTTCTGTCAGTGGTCCTTGAGATGTTTCTAGAACTTGACTGGAGTCCACCTGTTCCTAAATTAATTCGTTGGACATTATTAGGAGAGGCACACGTCTGTCTATATAAGGTCTCATGACAGTTGATGGTGTATGTCAGAGTGAAAACCAAGCCACGAGGTCGAGAGAACTGTGCGTAGATCTGCGAGTCAGGATTGTGTCAACACACCGATCTGGGGAAGGGTACAAGAAAATGTCTGCAGCATTGGAAGTGCCCAAGAGCACAGTAGTCTCCATCATTCTCAAATGGAAAAGATTTGGAACAACCAACAGTCTTCCTAGATCTGGACGCCCAGCCAAACTGAGTAATTGGGGACAAAGGGCCTTGGTCAGACAGGTAACCAAGGACCCAATGGTCACTATGAATGAGATCCAGAGCTCCTTTGTGAAGATAGAAGCGTACAGAAGGACAACCATCAGTGCAGCTCAGTGCTTGGTTACTTCCACACATGCCTTTGGGAATCGTGGCCAAATAGTTAAATCTTCATTTCATCAGACCAGAGGAAATGACTTCTCATGGTCTGAGAGTCGTTCAGGTCTCATCTGGCCACTCTAGCATAAAGGCCTGATTAGTGGAGTGCTGCACTGATGGTTGTCCTTCTGTACGCTTCTCTCATCTTCACAAAGGAACTCTGGATCTCAGGAGAATCTCCTGGAGTATTGGAGTATTTTGTGTAGATTGATGAGGGGAAAAAAATAATTGAATGCATTTAAAGATGAATCTGAAACATAACAAAATGTGGAAATCTTGAAAGGGTCTGAAAACTTTCTGGATGCACTGTAGGTTTCATACACTTCACCTGATCTTCTTTTCCAGACCTTGTGGAGAGCATGAGACAGGCTGAGCTCTGTGACTGGGCCCTGGACCCGGCCCTCTTCACCTCGCTCTGCGACTCTCTGAACCGCTTCTTCACTCAGAAGGGCTTGATCGCATCCCCCTCTGGCAGCCCCTCCACTCTGGGTCCTCCAGCCACTCTTCCTATGACTCTCTTGCCTTGCACAGCACCCACGCTGGCGAGTCTGACTAACCCCTCGCCACTGGCCTACCCCTCTGTCAGTGGGCCAGGCGCCCAGGGCATCAGGAGGAGCCTGACCCCCCAGACCCAGAACCAGCCGGTCACCAACCAGCACATGTCACCAAAGGGTAGGACGTCTTCTGTGTCAAACACTGCTCCTGTAGTCTGTTTATAGAGGTGGATTATAGAGCAGGAATGTATGAAATAGCAAGTTAATAAGGGACAAATACAGTCAATAATTTGAAAGATCATATTTCTGTCCAAGCTTTACACATGTGTTAATATGATTATTTGTGCCTTTTTACAATTCAGTTACATGTAGGGAAAAGTTAATAGAGAAGTACCAGTATGAGCATAATCCAATTATTATCCACATCATAGGTTGGATAAATTACAGTTGTGTACAGTAGTGTAATGTTTATGGTTATCATTGTTATTCATTCTCTTTAGTCCATTAACATATATAGATATTTTTTTATTTGGGTAATATGACTTTACTATAAACTGTTAATTGTAATGCAATGCAGTATTTACTGATGTCATTGTTAGTCACTTTGGACAAACCCATCTGCTTAGAACCATAAATATAAACATACATAATTAGCATATACAATGTAGGTTTAATCCAAAAATGAATGTCTTGGATTTTTGGATTAATCCTATCCATTTTTGGATTATACATTTGTGTCCCACAGCTGTCCATTCCCCAACAATGATACGATCACCAATGAAGCATACCAACAGCGAGGAGATTCAAGATGACTTTGATTGGGATTCGTTGATTGTGTAAGGATCCTTGCCTATATGACAAAAAGACTGCAGCACAGACCAACACGTTACACTAATAGTGTTGAACATCCTTCAGAGTAGAGTGAGAGGATGGCCTAACTGCCCTGGTTAAACTACAGTAAGTGCATGTGCAGTAAATGGCAGAGTTTGTGACACCAACTGACATGACATGACAGGTTGGCAGAGCCTGGTGGAATTCAGTTGAGTCAGGCAAAACATAAGAGTTGATCAAGCAGCTGACTGGCTGAAATACTGTATGCTGAAAAAATGCATGATATCTTTACCCATTTCAGCTGTCTTTTTTCAGAAATGCAAACTTTATATTACCATAAAATGGCATAACTGTACTTTAACTGTATTGTAAGTGATTGTTGTGAATGGTTTTGTGACTACCCTGACACTTATTAGTTTGTTAGTTTGTTAATGCAATAAAACATACCATCTTCTGATGCTTGAGCATGGTCTGATTGCAAATCACTGCAGTGAGGGGTAAGATGAAAGCATCATTACTGCCATGACTCAGAGGACGCCACTGTAGAGTCTGTTATGCAGCATGTTCACATGGCCTGAACCCAGAGGCTGAAAGCTCTCATTACTCCAGTGTTCTTCACATCAGCTGCATCACACATTGAATACTACTGCCACTTGAATCTTAAACATGCATAAAGTTTACTCTGTAAACTAGGGCCATATATTTTAAATAATAATCTTCTCAAAATTGAAGTAATGAAAAAAAACATCATATGAGGCATATGAAAAAAGATCATAACTGAAAGCGCATGAAGGAAACAACAGTGAATTTAACTGGAAGATGTGAAATCATGTCGTTGTTGAAATAACAGAACAATTATCATGTACAGTGAGAGAAAAAGGCCTTCATGTATAGCCATCTTGTGCCAGTGATCACAGTCTCTTCTATGACTATTGATGAAATATTAATAAAGCACACCAAGGATTGTTGCGAGTTGCTGATTTTCTGGATGTTGAAAAAGTGTAGTCACTGTGACTCCGTCTGTTTAATTAAGATGAAGTTGCGGCCTTCAAGATAAACAATGATATATCTTGAAGGTCACCTAAATTGAAGAGATATGCATATGTTACCAGACTGTGCAACACTTTTTTTCTCATTTACAAATTAAATATTAATCATATATATTCAAGACCATTCTAGACATTAAAGCCAGCCCAGCAAAGTGCTGATCAAATGTGAATTTCCACACTACATGTTTTATCATAGATGTGGCAGGAAGTTAGATATAGATGAATAGTAGAGGATTACAGGGTATAATTGATGGTGCTGATAAGACCATAAATGACCACAGCAGCAACAAAGAGAAATGACTGAAGAATTTGTTGGTAAAAAGATGAGTGTGGAGGAGGGTGGGTCTGGAACGACACTACGGTTGAGTCTTCTTGAGGTCTTGTGGGCCTAATTCAAGAAACACCAATGTTTGCTTGATAACCCGTTGAAATGCTCACAAATGTTGCTCTATTGGTGATGCAGGCTATTTATGCACATAGGTTGCTTTGTTGATTTGTTTCTTTGGTTAGGCATTCAAGCCCCTGTAAGTACATTTGATACTGTGAGGGAGGAGGGCTATTATGGATCCTGGGTAGAATATACAGCATGTTTACAAACTGTGCATTGCTGTTGTATCCTGAGTCATGCTGTGCAAGGTTAATAGGTTTGGTTGCTGTTCGGCCGCTGTGGGAAATCCCCTACCTTCAGCACAAGGAAATTTAACACCTCTCCTGTATCTGAAATTAGATCAGGCTGGAAAATACGTATCACGACACAAACATATTAGAGTGTGACAGTGAAAAATCAGAACAGTGCAAACTGAAATGCCCAAATCAAATGAATGACTAATCAGAAGAGGACTTGTGAAAGGCATTATGGAAAAGGACAAGGTATTAGTCACAGTTGACTTTAACCCAGGCTTATTCTATTGGTTGCGATTTCAAAGTTTGGATTCTCAGACAAGCACTGTCCTGTATTGCCTGAAAACGTATACTGATCTGGTGCTCTGGAAGCAAGGAACAGGATATATCACAGGATGTGGTTCCTAAATCAGGCGTCTGTCTTTTGAGTCACCACTGGCAAGTGAGCAGCTGACAACATTAACTTGTGCAGGATGTGTCCTGCTGAAAGGGAGCCGTCCACTTTCAGCATTGCAATGTCTTGTCCTTCCCCTCTGAACCTGCGGGTGCCAGATCACCCAAACCTCTGCTAACTGTATTAAACCGTTTAAAACTAGATTAAGGGAGTTTGACACCTTGCGAAGTTTACTTTTTTTTGTCCAAAAAATTCCCAAATGTGCATGTGACAAATGGCACAAATTTGGACTTACGCCTGCAAGTTTATTTTTAAAATATGACCATTCAAATTTAATTAAAAATGACAGCACGGATCATTCATCCAGTCCCCCATATTAAATTTATTTTTTTTTACCTTTAATTCAGATGATCATCTGTTTTTATACAAGCATTTTAGTTCTCCTCCTCTTGTCACACCAGCAGGAGAAAGAAGCGTGTGGAGGTCACATGCCTAGAGACTGGGGTACAGGTGACCTGTACACATGACAGTGTGAAAAATGTAGGCTTCAAAACAAATCCAGAGGGGCGAGAGAAGATGAAATAATAATTGAAAATAAAATAGGACCTTTTATAATACCTTCTTTTAATCCCCACATTTACAAAGCATTGAAAAAGTGACTTTAAAAAAAATACAATTCATGTTGTATTTCGCCTTTCAAGTGACTGTAGTGAGCCAGGAGGTTGGGAGATTGGAAATGCACATATAAACACAAGTGCAGACGTATATACACAAACACACACCCACACATGCCAAAACACATTTGCTCTCACTCAATGTACAGCCATACATTCACACACACGCACACACAATTTCCCATTTTCCCCTCGATTCATGAAATGTTTAAAATCACATTTTTTTTTTGATTGTTACACAGAAATGTTTGAAGGGAAGAGAAAGACAGGCCGCTCATTTAATGGCATAGTTCAGTGTGATTTTCCTTGTTCCCTAGAGTACAAAAAATTAAAATAAATTACATTAAACATTAAATAAGATTTTTAAAATAATACAGCCATTGAATGATTTCGACCAGTTTTGCCTGAAATGTCGCTGTGAGTGTTGTCCCATCCATCCTTCATGCACTCGTTTAATCTCAAGTTTCTCCCTCCTTCTGATCCTCCCGCAGAGAGACGAACGGAGAGGCTGTGTGTGATCACAATCAGTTTTGTTTTAGTGGCTATGCTCGACCCTCTCTTCTTCCCCCACCCACCCAATCACTCATTAGTCTCTCAATCACTTCATCATGTCTGCGCAGTACTGGTGATGGCATACTACAGTGATGTCCTACACTGATTAAAGCCCCTCATCATCCACCCTCTATACTGCCCAAACAGGCTGGGGGAAAAAAAGAAAAATAATTTAAACGAATTTTGAAATTAAATAAATAAACACTTCTTAATCTTCTGCATTCCACCCAAGGGAAAAAAATCAAAAAAACATAAAATTGAAATGCTTTCTGTGAAAGAAAATAAATTTCTTTTTTTTTCTTTTCATATTTTTTTTTTTAAATATAGAGATGTACATGTAATTCTGTATTTTTTGTTGTTGTTGTTGTTGATGTTATTTCCAGACACATAAACTGTTTGTGATGAGGGGCTGGAGCTGTGGAGGGTAGTGTGGGAGTGTCAGACGCCCTCAGAGAAGGAAGGGATTGGTGCTCGCTCCAGTGGCCCCACCTCCCCCCACTGCACCCCCAGCACCCATCACCCCTCCCACCCCCGTCGACCCGCCCAAAATCAATGGGGGCTGACCAGGCACCCCAGCGCCCATGAAGTGGGCATTCCCTGGCGGGGCCATGGGGGACATCCCACTGAAGGGCATCCCCATCGGGCTTGACTGCACCATTCCCATCCCCATACCGGGGGGCACCATGGGGACTCCCATCCCAGGCATGCCCATCACGGGCGGAACCATTCCCAGGGTTGGGGGGGGCATGTGACCCAGCATGGGGTTCGGTGGGACTGGGCTGGTGCGTAGCTGGTTCAGACCAAGCGAAGAAGGCTGTGGGGAGATTGAAGCCATAGAGGTCGAGCCAAAGGGGTTGGAGGTTGGAGGAGGGGTGGGAGAAACCCCCCTGCTGGAGATGGTACTGCCCGGAGTGACGGCCATACCAGGCACCGGGGATGAGCCTGAGGGAAAGGAGGGAGGGCAAGAGCGAGAGAGAGATTAGAAAGGAGAAAAATAACTTCATATGAGATACTTAAAACAGGACATTTGTTTTCCATAGCAGTGGTCCTCACCTTGTGTCTGTAGGAAGGGGTTGTTCGTGGAGGAGTTGGAGAGAGAGGGAGGAGGCTGCTGTTTGGGTTTGGGCTTGGATGATATCAGAGAATCCAGGTCCACCAGCGCCGCGTTGGGCCCCAGGAAGGACTCAGGCGTCTTCCTCACGGGCAGGCTGGAGCCCAGCGAGGAGAGGTCAAAGGGCACGGGAGAGCCTGTGCTACCTTTGCTCCCGTCGCCGGCTGATGAGCCTCTTCTCTCCGGGTCTCCTGAAGAAACACACACACAAACGGAGAAATAGGAGCGCAAGTAGCGAGAGGCAAGAGCCAAAGAGAACACGGAACAAAAATGGAGTGTTAGAGTCTCATTATGACATGATGGTGTCACACAATGACCACTGATGTGTGGAGGAGAGGAATGCTGGAGAGGAGAGACATACAGACATACAGACAGACAGACAGAGACTGGCCCATTCCAGACAGCACACAACACAGCTCCTCCAAACAGAATGGCAATAGCTTCATTCAGTTCAGCGCCTCGGACTGCTGGCTGGCAAAGAGCTGACGGTGAGAAACTGTGCGTGTGTGCGTGTGTATCAGGGTTGGAAATTAACTTTTTAAGATGTGAACATCTACCAGCCATTGAGAGATAAATGGTCAAATGGTCACCAGCCATTCAGTAGTAAATCATTATTTTGTGCATGAAATGTACAATCAACTGTCCTATTTTACTAGCATTCGCTGTTGCCAATTTCCATCCCTGGTGTGTGTGCATGTGTGTGAGTGTGGCTGATTCTCAAACACTTAGGGCCCTTTCATGCACCCGGCGCAAGGTGGCGCAAAGCGCGACGCAAGGCTTATTCTTATCTTACGCTCAAAGTGAGGAATTTTTCGCCACGCGCCCAAACCTTGCGCCCAGGGGTGTGGCAATTAACAACATAAGGTGTGGTCTGGCGTTTGATCCAAAAGTCGCCATCCTACACCCTCTAAAAATCATTACGCCACTGACCGAGAAAAACCTGGTCTATAGCGAAAAGCGCATATAAAGCACCACTGAAGACGCACTGTCACAAGATGTAAGCAGCAACTCCTCTGCAGGATAAATACCCTTAGGATTTTTATTCTGTCATTCGAACATTACTGGGGTAAGTGTTGCTTTTTTCAGGCTATGTTTTCGATGGTAACCCTGTGTCAGTCGTAGTAGTGAAAGTAATTAATAATTAATAAAAAATTGTCGTTGATTATGAGACCACGGTGAAGTTAGTCTTACTTTGCCTATGAGTTCAAATAATAGGCGAGTGCAAATGCATGTAGCTTATACTCTGCTAGTCAGGTTTTAGTAAAGCAAGGTTTAGTGGAATCCCTGTTCCAAATGGTCTCGCAGATTCCTTCAAATGCGCCACTGACTATCAAAACAGTGTTTCCTCTACGTTTATTTCAGCATGGCGGCCCCCCACGGTTTAATTAATACCGTCACGGTATCAGAATCAGGGCAGACGCACAATGTAGTTGCAGTTGCTTTTTAAATAATCCTGCCGACGTATCCTCCCCTGCTGGCTGCCACTCACATTGCAACTTAACAATAAGTAGTCAGACCTGCCGCCACTGTTAAAAAAAAATCTAGCGGAAACACTGCAAAATATTGATATTTGAAGTTGCGCGGCTTGCTGCTAAAGGGAACCGCCAAAATAGGGCCCTTTATGACAAATGAAAACTATTCCTTAAATGTATGCACACCGGCTTATTTTTACTGTTGCAGTGACTATGTGAGTATATTTATATATGTGTGTGTGTGTGTGCACGCGTGCAAGTGTGCAGTATGTGTACCTGTGCCATTGGTATGTTTGGTGGGGGCGCTCCAGGGATCAGAGGTGAGGGAGTCAGTGACAGGGACAAGCCCATCCACAGCCCAGGGGTCACCTGACCCGGAAGCTACAGGGGCCGGGGCTGGGGCCACTGAGGTCCCCCAGGGGTCCGCACTGGGAGGGGTCACAGCTAGGGGGGAGAGGTGGAGGGGCTGAGGGTTAACACACAGGCAGGGCAACAACAGTTGGGATGAGACGGGGAGGAGAGATGGGGGGGGGGGGGGGGACTGCACAGACATCCATGTTCTTCATAGTGGACCTTATCACGGACAGGAACGACAACCTGAAGATATTTCCACATACATGCCTCTTTCTACTACATGATTTGATATTCTGGCAGACTGGTACTGCTATGCCACATTCAACAGTATAATGGGTCTGTTTCCAATTAAAGAATTGTTTCAGATTCTAATAATTTTAAACTAAATGAGTATTAATTAGTATTATGAAATATCCAGTAAACCACATTGCGTATGGTAAATATCAGAGCTTAATTATCAGTATGACTTCACTGATATTTAATTTAATGCTCTATGATGTCAATATCTGTCAATATCTACTTGAGGAAATGCTTAAAATAAAATAAAAAAATCAATTTGAGGAATATCATTTGAGAAAAAGCAGTTAATAAACATCTGATTTGTTTCGAGAACAAAATGGGACAGCAGAGCAGAGTAATCTCACAGGACACTGGTTCACCTCAAACTCTGCATACTCAAACACACAGCTCACATTCACAGAGCAAGTGCAACTTTACATGAACCATTTCTGTACTGTAAACATTATACATAACCAAAGTTAATTCTCCAATTAAATGTTCACCAGGTAAATCTGTTGTTTTTATTAAGTAGAAATTGTTTCCATGGGCCTCATTAAGTTCTTACCGATGTCCTTGACTGTTACCTGTTACTATTAAGTGCATGAGTCAGTCCACACACTTAACATGTCCAGAGGTAAGAGGCTACAGGATGGCTGCACTCACTTGTTGAGCCCCAAGGGTCTGAGTTGGCTCTGGCGGAGTCTCCCCACGGGTCTGGAGGGGGCTCTATCTTAGGCGGGCCCCCGCCCCAGGGATCGACAGGGGGGGAAGAGGGCGAGGCAGCCCCCCATGGGTCTGCCGCACCCCAGGGCCCAGCGACAGGGGCAGGGGCCGGTGCTGCTGTGGGGGGAGGGGAGGGCCCAGCAGAACCCAATGTCGTCGGGGCAGCAGGAGCGCCCCATGGGTCAACAGCACCCAACTCCATCAGGGAGCTCTGAGACAGAGACAGCAGTTAACACACACACACAGACAGACACACACACGTGCCTCTATGAGAGTGGCGTGCACACAGACCGTAGTTACTATGCTCTCCTTCCCCTAGCTCAGACAAAAAAAAAAAAACGGTGGCATTTGAGTTCTGGGGCATGCAGGGCTGACTTACATGTTGCTCATCAACAACTTCATTTGCAGTTTTTTTAGAATCATTCTGTACTCTGGCTTATCTGTTCTGTCTGTTTCCTTTTGATGGTATCAGCCACGGTAACGCCATCTCAAAAAACTAAACCAGTGAAACAAAGTACACTTTGGTGCTCCATTAGAATGCCTGTGTTAGTGACCACATTCTGTAATGGTCCATTAGAATGGCTGTGTTAGTGACCACATCCTGTGATGGGTCCTCGGCATGCTCACTTAAAAACATCGCACCGGCATATTAGCAAGTAAAGGGTAACTTGTTCAAAGGAACCCCAAAAACTAAACCAAGACCATGATTTACTGTACATAAGCCAAATATGCCACATGTGAACACGACCAGACAGATTCAGTCAGAAATACATGAGGCACAGAGGTAGTGACAACTGGGTAGAGGTCTGTGGTATTCTGTGGTACATGAGGTAAAGTCTACCAGCTGCCCTGACAACACTGAACTCTGTACTACATAGGCGGAAGGGGGGGGGGGGGGGGTTGTGGTCAAGAGAGTGAGAACTCCATCCACAGCAGCACCACAGCCCTGAATTAAGACAGACGGACAGAAGAGCAGGCAGATACCATCACACTCACTCCCACACACACTTTCAGACAGACTGTTGTTTTGACAGAGTGTTGTTTTGAACGCACGCAGGGTGAGAGACACAGACAGAGCAGGTAACTCTTGGAGAGTGAGAGGCAGGTACACACAGTTCAGCGGGTTTTCGGCCTTCATCTTCCACACACTTCCACACACTCAGTGGCGCTGTGCCCATACAATTAGGGTGGGCACGTGCCCGCCAAAAATCACAAGATTGACATTTTTCCAAAGGGGCGATTCATTTCAATGCATTGTTACTAGCTAATCAGGCCGCAGTTAACGCGTCATCCACGCATTTCTCTTTCGGGTGTCCCTGGGTAACTGCATTCAGCTGTTTGACAGCTGGTGCTGGTTCTGAACTAGCTATTGGCTGATCTCTGTTCAATAGGCGGGACTTAACAAGACGGTGACTTTGGCAAAGCAGACAGGGAGGCAGATAGGTAGCAACAGTGCTTTTGCCCCCTTAAATCGAGATTATGGATAAAAAATGGACAAACATGAATTAGTTAGTTAGCCTATATTAAATTAGCACAGGGTAGCCTAATCACAATTGTGTGCACTAAGCTCATAGGTTTGTCAGGAATAACAATGGAAAGCTGTCTGTGGTGTAGTGTCTTCAGTAGCCCTAAGGACAACAACTGGAAATGTAATATTATCCAAGATCGTTTAAGTTGTCTGTTAACACTGCAAGTAGCCTAGCAGCCATCCAATGTAAATACTTTGAAATTAGGCTAGGCTACTTGCAGTGTCTCCATGTGGAATTAGCTTGACATAGGGCGGTAAACAGAAAAGAAAAAAAAAAAAAAAAAAACACAACGTTTGGCTGATGGGTTTTAGCCTACACTGCAAAAATAATTTTAGGCTATAGGCTACAGTAGGCTATTTTTGAACAAATGACCAACATTGTGTAGGCTAAGTGACTACTGGTATATGATTTTAACATTTCATGTGCCAGAATGAAACAGGCAAAGTTAAAAGCAATCCCATCGGACATGACATGCCTAATTTTTGTTTTGATCTTGAAAAGGGGTTTTAAAAAAATGCAGCTCAGCCCCGTGCCCACCCAAAAATATGGTTTGCACAACGCCCCTGCACACACTCACACACATACCCACCACATTTGGATATGCCCCTCTCTCTCCCCCTCTCTCTCACTCTCACACACACATGCACGCACACACGCACACACACACACACCTCCTCAGGCTTGGCCTTCTCCCTCTTACTCTCCTCGATGGCCATCTGCAGTCTCAGGTCGTCTCCCCTGCGCAGGCGCTCCTCCTGCCAATCATACACCACCGCCACATCATCAGACAGGGATGTGAACCAACCCAACCACAGCCTCAGCAGATCAAACATGGGGGGCTGATGGGAGATGGAGTTTAATGTCGACCCCATACCCCATCAGCCCTTGAGACGTGTTTGTGTTCGTAAAACATTTACTTCCCTGAAGGTGTAGCACATGGAGATAGGTTTGGTGTTTGAAAGCATGCATTTAGTGAGAACAGCGAAGGGAAGGATATGTGGTGATTACTGACACAGGCGGCCAGTTGTATTTTCAGTAAGGCAGATTCAACATTTCCATGTTAAGTGTTTTGCATAATTACAAATAGATTTTTTTTTATCATGCATGTGTTTGGTTATTCATTGAGAAGTGACAACTGCAAGTTATCAACAGTTTTCTGATGGCTTAGGTTTTCACCAAAATAAATGTGGCACCATGATTTCTTGCAAAGCATGAAGACTTCTAAACACCTCTGTCCGCTATACCATGTATGAACCTTTTTATTCACCTCCAAGATGAATTAATGATTACAACTGTCTAATGTAAGAAACAGAGGTGCAGAAAAACATTAATGTTTGCCAGTGACCATCAGGATTACTTTGAATCAGAACTCAGACTTGAGTTGGCTGTACATTTGAGATTGCGTTCAGAATTTTGGGAGTGGAACAGAGAGCGAAAGCAGACGGCCCACGATGACTTTGGTCGCCGTGGGTGAGCTTTGACCTCTGACCTTTTCTTGTAACTTCTGGCTGAGAGCGATTGCATAGGTGAGCTCCGCATCCTCCAGAGGGTCAGAGTTGGGCTGGAGGGGGGGGGGGATTGGGGTCAACAGGTGAGTAGGGGCAGATATTTACCCTCTGTGCTCTGAACTAGGCCACAACCACTTTGCAATCATGTGAGCGTCTATCCAATGCCCAATGACCCATATGGGTATTGCTTCTCTGAAAAGTTTAGTTCACTGGTAACACTGGACTTCAACTTTCACAGGAATTAATGATCAAAACTGGAAACAATAAAAAAAAAAGATGCGCATGTGTACATGGAACAGAACTGACAGTTTTGTGACCAGGTAGTCGTTATGCCTCTGGACTTTGGACTCGTGACCATCTGCAAGGCCGAGGCCTTCGGCGCAGTCTCTCGCGACCTTGGCCGAGTTACCTGCGTCCGGATAGGCTGCTCTGGCTTTACCTGCTCCGCCTCCTCTTTGCTCATGGCCAGCGCCAGCTGCAGCTGGAGGTCCTCCTCGCCGGAGCTCTGCGGCCACGCCTGCTCGCCGTCCGGCCCCTGCTGCACGGCCAGGCCGCCTCCCCCGAGGCCTGGAGCTGAGGGAGCAGAGGAGGCTGGGACATACATCACAGTCGTCAGACGTCACTCGCTGATCCGGTCACTCAAACACTGATCTGACCCGAGACATGAGTGCCCCCAATCGCCGGGGTTTGGCCCCAGCATGCTCCACAGTGTGCACTCGGTGTACACACAAGCAGCACGGCGCGTTTAGCTGGACTTTTAACCCCAAAAGCAGTGAAGCCTGAAACCAAAGCGTGTTCACAGGGAAGCGGGCATTTATGATGGTGTGTGTGTGTGTGTGTGTGTGTGTGTGTGTGTGTGTGTGTGTGTGTGTGTGTATGTGTTATGCAGGAGAGCGTGCACATGTTGGTGGTTGTGCATACTTATGTGTATAAATGTGTTTGTGTTTTTTAGCCAAAGAAAGGGGGAAGTGGTCGCAGACTGCAGTCATCATTCTTCCGGTCTGATTAGCTTTCAATTTCCATTTGAAAAATAAAAATAAACCAGCCCAGATATAATACATAATTGAGGTATTTTTATACAGCAGTAATTCAACAGCCAATGAGACCTGGGCGAGTGATGTTTCCGCTCCTGAGCAGGTGCGTAATGAGGCGGGGTCTGTGGTACTCACCACTGCTGGTCTGTGCCATCTTTTCTTTGGTCTTGAGTGCATGGATCCTCTCCTCCCGAAGTCTCTCCTCGTCCTTCAGTAGCGTCACCAGCTGTTTGGCTTTTTCTCTTACATTCACTCCCTATTATGCACAAACAACATTGCAGCGATAATTAAAAATTCCACATCCACACCATCTGTACATGCAGTCTTTTCCATTTATATTATGCGTGTTCCAGTGTTTGTACTGTAACAACAAAAAAGGTTTCAATCCTAAAACCTAATCTCCAATTCAGATATACATCTTTTATTAGGCTTGGCCAAAACAAACAGCGTTAGTATATGACCACATGTAGCCAGTAATTTAAGGGGTGGAAAAATAATGCCCTGTGAAGATAAGCACTGATGAACCTTTACCTCACTAGTACAAACATTGGCAGCACTAATATTGTAGAAGCTACAACCGGTAATCATTTGTCAGGGCTGGACGTTAACTTTTTTTTACACATAGTACTGGTGCTAGAGGTTAAAAGATTTGTAGCACCAGGCACAAAACCAGTAGCATCGGTATAAAAAACGTTTAAAATCTCTAAAAACAATCACAAATAGAGCAGTTCATCACAGTTCATCAATTGTGGGATCTAGGCCTACTGCAACTGGATTGATAAAATACCCTGGTACAAAAACAAAAAAACAATCCCCATCAGTTCCATGCAGTTTGACTTTTCAAACAAAGAGGTCATGCCATGGATTTTATACATATGCATTGGAAGTCAGCTTGTTTATTCTTGAATAAGCAGATGATGTGCTGAAGATTTTATTCTACTAAGATTTTATTCATGTTCAGTTCATATTTCTGAGTTTTTAGATTAGAGTATATCAAACTTTGTCATTGCACAAGTAACGAAATACAGTTTTACATCTAACCAGTGGTGCAAATGAGTAGGCTAACTGACACGTCACTAGACCGTTCCATACACATACAGTAGGTAGCCTACTGAAGATAGCTGAAGGTCCGTGGCTAAACCAGCCCTAATCGATAATGTTCTTGTAAAAGCTGGTTAAACACTACTAAGAGAGACTAGTGTTGAGTGTTATGTTGTGCATAAAGCATGAAGTGTGCTCAAATTTGACATTAATACATTGTGTACTGGGAATGTAACTGTAAATGAGGATGGTGTTATGTATGCAGCTTTTGGATCTTGAGAATGACACAAAGTGAAAAAAAGAATCAATATTTATGCCACTGATTATTAATGAGAAGTCAATGATAAACCATGTCATGAAGTAACTCCAATTATAACTTCTCTTAGCTCCCTTGTAGCATAATGTGGTCAAATCAGAGGTGCGTTCAAATTCGCAAAAATTGACGTTGGCGAACAGTTTTCTTTTTGTCTTGAGTTTTTGACGAACGTTTTGCGATCGCAGCCTCTTACTTTCACTTTCCGCTGCCCTCGTAGTCAGCATGCTGGTAGCCTAATAACGTGGGATGATGCCGTATGAGGTTACAGACAGGGCTACTTAAGATTTTAAATGAGTGACCGCGATATATTGTCTTAAGTAGCTTTTTTGCTAGACCCAACGAAGGCTGGCAATGTGGAATATTCCGCTGATTGGTGCACAAGCAAGTGTTCAGATTGGCTGTCTATCCGTCTTTTACGAGGATTTTCTTGGAGCAGCTCTTCCACACAACTTCGGTAGCCTAGTCAGTATGTCTCTTAGCTGTCCACTTTCATCAGACCATATATAGCACCCCCCCCCCCTCCACCCACTGACGATATCATCGTCCATCCCAATGTTTTACTGTACACATCGTCAAATGCCAATTAAGGGGACATCGCCCAACCCTACAATGTATGTAGTCTTGTGTGATTATACAACTGTTGCCTGCCCTTCCAATGCTGCAGGTAACATACTGCATATTTATCAAAATGAATAAGATAACTAAATGTTTTGGTTCTTTCGGTAATTTAGTTTTGAGATTTAAATTACCGGTAGACATGTTAGGAGGGAAAATCTACATCCATCTGACCGTTTCCTTCTCCACCACATTCCTAAAGATGACTGTTGACAAGAACCTGACCATTCAAACGCAGGCACACAGTGTAAAACGTCCTTGGGAAATGTGTGTGTGTATGTGTGTCTACTTCAAGTGTTATAAAGTGGTACCTGGGTTTCACCATGCAAGCCAAAAGTCCTTGAGCTTTCAGTTTGTTCTTGTGTAGCAGTGTCTGTGTGTGTGTGTGTGTGTGTGCGCGCGTGTGCTTTTGTTTGTGTGTGCACATACCAGTGTGGGTGTGTAAACAGTGTGTGTTTAGTAGGTGCAGGAGTAAGTGCACAGATGGATTGTTTGTAGAAGGAAGTGTAGGCTTTTGCATCAATTTCTTCCAGGCTGCAACTTCAAGAGTTTCTGAGAATTGGTATAGCTTTAACAGAACTCAGCCTGTGCACATACACGTCTCAGCAAGCGCTTGTATCAACAGCATAACTTAAGGTGAGCATGTGTTTATGCTTAATTTAAATTATCTATCCATTATAATTTAACTTGAACAACAGGTGTTTTAACTAGTTGTTTGTAGTGCCAAAGACAAGGATAAAGAGGGAGTGGTTGTGTACCTGGTCTTTGCCATCTCTGTCTATGTACTGAAAGTCTTTGAGGGTCTGGACCGCATAGATGTTCTCTCTGCACTGTTGGGCCACCCGCTCAGAGCCTGTCTTTATCAAGTACTCCATCAGTGTCATAGCCTACAAAGATACAATAAAAGTTTAAAATCAATGTCCAAACCTGCACAGTAATGGAAGGAACTGAATGAAAAAAATATATGATCTAGGTCTCTAAAACACCCAATAAGAAAAGAAAAACAAGAAACAAAAAGGGGGGGGGGGGGGGGGCTGTATGCACATACTGGTAAAACACCATGGTAACAACTACACCAAAAACACAAATAAGTATGTTAAGTGTCAATCAAAAAAGTCTGTCACAGCCCTATCTTCATATAATGAAATCCCCTATTTCCCATTTATTTTAGTATTTTGGAAATGATGGTTCAACAAATACCACTGTAATGCTTACTTTATATACATGTCTCCAGTTCTTGCCATGGTCATTCAATCGCTTCCACACCATGCTCATAATCTCTGAGAAGGCCACAACATTGTATGTTAGGTCTGCAATTTCAGACATGAGGGAACTGGAGGGCCCCCACGGGTCATTTGAGGTCGCTTCTCTGACCTGTGGGACGGCAGAAGAGACAGATTACACAGGTGCATGGTGAGAAATAAAAGGCACCGTAGAAAACGAGGGATTTGGTACAACACTCACCTTTATCTCTGCCTCAGAATAATTATGCACAATGTTCTTCACTTGCCGTCGTAGCGAAGACGTCGACATGGCAACAGCTTGGCTATCTGACTCGTCTGAAATCTAAGAGATTGTAAAACAGGGTCAATAAAACATTAATAGTTGCAGTACAACAGGGTGCTGCCTCCCAATACTGAATGAATATTGGAAACAAGACGAATAAAACTTCCCATTGTTCCCGAACGCCAGCACAAAGATAAGACAAAATCACACCAGAACACAAAATCCAATGACTAAGAGGAGCAATAAATTCCTGTGGCCTTGAATTATCTGCTCCATGAAGTGACAGCGCCAGCATGAAGTGTTTAAATCACTTCAGCCCAGTGGCAGGGTGAGAGCACTCGCTCTGGTTAAAACATTGACTTCCAAGTCCTCACAGGTCAGGAATAACAAAGGGACAGGCACGAGCAATCACCTACCTGCTAAAAAGGGACCAACGTGGACGTGGGCGTGTCTGTCTCTCTTTTTGCCTTCTTTCTTTTTTTTTTTGCCTTAGGAGTCACAGAGCTGACTTGGGCACGCTCACTCTTTCAGCCTGTCCACTTCCCTGCGCCTCCACAGGGCGACATTGGCTCCCGACAGTGGAGATTTGGGGGGGGGAACTGCACAGGGGATAAATAAAGGAGGAGGCTGTATAAAAACATACAGTCTGAAAAAAGAGGTTTACAGGGCAATAATGGTCAGCAGTAAGTAATATCAAAAGGAATTCAATTTCACAGACAAACCTAAGGTCAGTCAAATTAAAGCCCAGGGAAATCTGCAGAGCATTTTACTTTATGAAATATCAATAGTGATATTCTACAGCACATAAGACAACCAGAGTAGGAAATTACCTTCACCAAACAGAAATGTTTTTGGATGACTGGGTGTCTAGACTACACAGTTCCAGTTAAAACCTGCAGATAGACTAGGTCTGCAACGTTTCTCTTTCAATTTTATTCTGTGTTTGACAGCTCCCACCGACACACAAACACAAACCAAACTTAAAATGACATCATTATGCTGGTCGCTGCCTCTCAAATTGAGTTGTAAAGGGGATTCGTCATCTTCTATGAATACAGTGTACGATAAGGGACAAATAGATGGCACATTGTGCTCACAACTATGCGACTTGATTGCATAATCGCAACCTGATAACCGTTCCAAAAGTCGAGTTGAAGATTCCTGGAGCAAAGTCCCAAAAGTTTCAGTTAGTCACCAAAAGACCTTCAGTGACAATGAGGAAAGTTTGGCCTAACTACTTTCCCCCTAAATAGGCCTCCTCTTATGTAAGTAATGTGTTGCACTATACTTTAATTCAAAGCTAACAAAGCGTATGAAACAAGCTAAAATAAATGACGAGAACACAACGAAGCAGCAAATGTCCACATGACTTTCAAACTAAAAAAAAAAAAAGTCCAAAATCCTTGATCCACAGTGTGCAAGTGAGCCCTAAGGTTAACGTTTATAAACCCATCTAAGGTACTGACAGCACGCCTGCTTGGTAAAGTTAACTGTGACTCAAACTTATGAAGGTAAAAAGTAAAGTGATAAGCTAAACTTCAGTAAGACCGCTTAAATATATAACCAACCAAACATGACGACAATGACAGTGACAGCACGGTCTCGAGCGTTAACTGCTTCGCCCTGTTATCAAGGAACACACCCTCCAATGCAAGACCCCCACCCAGTTAGCTCGCTAGACAGCTAACATAGGTAACTTGGTTAGCAAAATGGATAGCTGCATTAAGTTAACGCTAGTTGACTTTGTACAACTGAGAACAACGATAAAGACCAGACAAGCAAACCCCATTTTAAAGTATTGGGTTGTTTACAGTGGACCACCAACTAGCACTGGTGGTACATTCAATAACGAACTCGAACAAGTTGCTAGCTAGCTAGCTAAACAAACAGAAAAGCTTGTTGGCTAACACGCTAGCACCTCTCTGGTCCCAACCATCATCTGGGTAACGTTAGGTTATCGGTACTACTTACCAATCAATTTCCCTTCTCCTTGTCAGCCACAAACACGCAGTGAAAGTAAACGCGTGGGGGTAAAGGGGAAGGGGAAGAAAGTGTGAATAAAAGGTGACGAATGAACAATTTATATAACTGTCACGACATGGAACCAATGCTAGCCATTAAGCTAGCTAGCGAAGGTAGATAGCAGCAGCCGATGATAACGAGCTGGCTGCCAATGGCCAGCTTCCTTTCTCGCAGGCTAAGTTAGCGGTTGAAGTGGCTACAAAAACAGGTGTATTTAGAATCTCGTCATGTGACAACTTGTCTGTTGTACAAATCGATGGTCATATGGAGTTTACTTAAAAAATATTCATAATAGTTAATACATGTTAAAAGCAATATACCATAATATTTATCTAGTTTGTGTCTATACTGACCCTGTTGTAGCTGAAATAGTACAAGGAGATGGCGGCACTTCCGCTTCCGCTCTAGCTACCGGATGGACCGCACCCCCTTGCACTTTCTTATTTTTTAATATTTATGAAGGGGCGAAACCACACAAAGTAGGCCTAAACTACGTGTGATTTTTACAGTAAATTACAAAGGCGGGTAAAATGTCTTGGCTATGATACATCTGTTGTGTAACAGAGTAAGTTAGGCTTTCATCAGAAAAAATGTCTGACAGGTGAGCTATAAATCACCATAAATCATCGCTGCATCTGCAATATTAAGTTTGACATTCTGTGAACGACTGGCGAACTATATGAAACGATCGCAGCTGAAGCACCTGCGGTATGAATAGCACATAAACACCCTCTTTCTTTTTCTATGTCTGTTTAACGTTAGAGGTTGCTATAGCATAAGTGACCACCCAGCGGCGATATACACCTGTAACCCAGCTGCTCATATGGCCTCATGACTTTTGTTGTGAAATGTAGCCCTATTTAGACTTGGACACAGGCTTTTTTGTTGATTAAGATATAGCCTACCACTGACAGTGACATTAAAATATCCATCAACCAAATTAAACACTTTTTATCTGTAGGCTCATGAACACATAGCTTAAAAAAGGCCTAGCCCATAGCCTGATGATAAACAATAGACCTGACAGAGATGCTATAGCCAAGGTGCAAAACATGGAAATTTGTCACATCTGGACTGTCATCTTCTCAACTCAAGAGAAACTTAAATCCAGTCAGAGCCGTTATTAAAGGCTATACTTATTGATTGACCTATGAACAATGAGTCTCAATCTGAATTAAGACTCATAGAAGAACATGATGGAATGGAGAGTATCGGAAAATGCAGCTGTCATGGTGTTCATTAGACAACTGGTGATGAGTGAATGAAGCAAGAAGTGTCGACTCAAGAGAGTTGACTGTCATGGCACCATGGATGCAGACGAGACTAAGCTGGCAGCTGTAGCCCTGGAGTGGCGTCGGTGGTAGTGACAACAGTGACTGTTTGCATTACATAACACTGGCTGTGGCATGAAATCTATAAGGTTATGTATATGAGGAGTTAGAAAGAGGAGGAGGTCAGGAGAGACAGAACGGGATACAGGAAAAGGATACAGAGCTGACAGTCAGACAGCATAGGCCTACATCAGCGTATTAAGCCATTTTGCAAGGTGAAAGCTTCAGCTGCGAGTTTTGTCACCCAGAAATGATTTCCTCTGAAGGATTTTGTGAAAAGAATGGAGAGTCTGGATGAGGTCGGAATGAGGCATGATGCTAAATAAGCTCGCCTATATGCTCTTAAAATTAATGACTTCTGCAGTGTGTGTTAACTCAATCAGTTTATGAAAGGAATTATGCAGCAGAAGACATTTGCAAAGACTGGAAAAGTTTTGAAATAACGTTAATTTTGCCATGAAATATAACCCAATGTCCAGAGTTCATACAATCTTGAGAAATGGTCGTAAATTAGAAGTAATTATTTGTGGAAACATCTTGTTAGCTAATTTGGCCTTGCAAATCCAGGACCTCTCCTTATTACCAGTGGAATCCTACGCTGCGGAAAGAATGTACTGATGGAGGGGGATGCACTGGGGGATAGGAGAAGGGTGTGATAGGAGGTTCTATGAGGGAGCTGGGATTAGCAGGTAGGGGATATAGATGGACAGAAGGCGGTCTCAGGAGGAATTCAGCAGGCTGATGGAGACGGACTAACTGACAGATTGGACACTCTAGAACATTAACACTGAGTGAGGGACGGACACATGGGGGTGAGAGGGAGGTCTGACATGCCAGGCAGCTGCAGTACATACATATTTGCAAGGAAAACAAATGGGAGAATTTGGAGAGGGAGCGAGGGACATGGAGAGGGAGGGGTGGGAGGAATAGAGAGGGTGGTGAAAGGGGACAGAGTATTAAAGAGTCGGAGTCAGTCAGGACAGTCCTATCGGTCTGATACAACACAACATGCAAGTGCGTTCAACTTGTGCGTGGGCAGAATCACAGCAGTTGACTTAGAAAAGCTGTCCACAGCAAGTAAAGATCGCGCACAGCAAGCCAGCACTAACCCAACGAGAGGGTATAAGACTCCAAAGTGAAAAGTTTGTTCATGACTGCATATGGACAGGACAATCTAAGATAGAGAGACAACAATAGTGAAATTAGTCACTTTGAAGAAGAGTCAACAACATGACAGTAAGTAAACCCTTAAAAGCATTTAAAATGCATTTACAACTGTTTATAAATAGATATTAAGGTTTTTATACTTGATAATCAGCTCCCATATATCCCTACATATTATTCATTGAGAAATATGGAATGATTGGATCACACTTTATTTAAATAAGCCTGCCAAATATGCATAATCTATTATGTGCACTGTAATAGCAGCATGGTATGTCCTGATGAATCTAAGTCAAAACTTTACTATCATGAAAGTAATGGTGGGACTGCGGTCAGGGCTTGCACAAAAAATATCAATGTGCTATTTTGTGCTATAAATGTGTAAGACTGCATATAAACTCTGTAACAAGGGTTTACGTAAAATACAATTTAATATGTTTTCATACTGTATATTTCATTGAATAATTAATCCTTTACAAATCATTGAAAATTGCATTTGATGCAGACACTTTGTCTTTGAGAAGAGCAAAATTGCTGGAAGGAGTCTCAGCTTTTAGATCGGTATTTCTTGGTCAGTTTTGCTAACCATTGAAAAGTGTTAATAGTGTTAGCTCCTGTTCCAGCTTGTTATAAAAAATATTAGACCAGTTGTCTCTTCTCATACCAACCACATTGCAAGGGGCTCTTATGACATGTTAAGGATTACTTAATAAACACTCAGGATTAGAAGGACTTCTATGAATGTCACTTTGTTATGGCACAGCATAGGCACAGTCCATTAATGCATAGGTTACATAACGTATAACATGGGGAGATCCCTGTGGGTGAGCCATCCTTAAGCTTTAGAGCTCTAGCAGGTGTAAGTAGGGATGTATGGAGTAGGGATGTATTTTTAAAAAGTTGTCCTGAGGAAGTTTTTTGTTGGTGGCTGACTGCGTTTCTGATTTGAATTGGTGTGTATCCCCTTATTTTCCTTGTAAATTGGAGGGGAGGGGGTCCAGTAAAACAGTTAATCAATTGTAGTATTCACAATTAAACAGATTTAGTGATTTTGTGCATTCAACCTGATGTAGGTGTTCTTATTGTTCAAAAGTTTGGAGTCACTTAGAAATGTCCTTGTTTTCATCATTGATGCTGTAAATGGCTGATCTTTAATGCAATATCTACATTTTAACATATACACAAGTATAGATGCCCATTATCAGCAACCATTCATCCAATGGCACATTCTTTATACTAATATCATTTCAAAAGGCTAACTGAGAAAACAATTGAGAACCTTTTTGCAATTATTTAAGCACATAATGTAATCTAAAACTGCCCTGATTAAAAAAAAAAACAATGCAACTGATCACAGCTGGTATTCTGTCTATAATAGAGTGGAATGGAAATTTCTACATGACCCCAAACTTTTGAATGGCAGTGTATATGTCAACGGTGTGATTTTGAAACATCTTATTCTAAACGTACATGTGGTGTACCCTGGACGACTTATATTGGCAGGGCATCAAACTCACTTCATAGCCCGCCGATAGGACAAGGACAATCCCATTTTTTTCCACTTAAGTGTTCCATAGCAACTCAAAATACAGTACAATGGCTACGTGTCTACAACAGGCCCAACTCATATCAGTGGAACACTTCTCTGCACTCCATTGTAATTGCAAATACCACACAGCTCAAATCCTAGTCGTGACGTTGTTCTTGCGTACAGAGTCATTGCAAATTCCAGGCGAACTCCAGTGGTCACAAAATGTCCTATAGGTTCATGCCGTCTGCTATTGCATGGGAAGGGTTTCTTATTGAACAGGTGGAAACTTTGCTGATTGATATGCTCAAGGGAAAAGTCTTTGATATAAATACACATTGTAGTTGATATTGATACAGTCATTTTGATTGTGTAACAAGGGAGTATGCTATGGACTTGGTCTATTTTGAGGTGTGTCCGGGGGCTGGTGAAGATAGAGGTGTTAAAACCTCCATGTATTGTTTGGCCGTGTCTCTGTTTGAACTGGAAGACATGAGAAGACATGTCACACACAATACTGTTATGCTGTGGTGGCATTTAGTTCTTCACTTATGTAAGCACAGAGTATACAGTGGGTATTTCAGACTCATTAGCAGTGTGACAGCTCTGACTGAAGGGCACTTGAGGTCTCAATTTTGCAGCAGTTCAGTTGTTTAAAACAGTTACTATTTAATCAAATGATTATCAAATGTCCAACTTATACTACTTCACATTTTCTTTAAATATGTTCTTGATGACACTCAAACACAGTTGGTGTAGAGACAATGTGTACTTTGGCGTACTTTATTATGCATCAGAATTGGAGATGTTGATACTGTACATCAACCTACAACTTTTGAAGCCATGGGAAACTCATTGATAACGCTGACATGTGTTTTTTTATTCTAGGCTGCGACAGAGCAACTGGACGAGCTCTGCTATCTCACAGCTCAGTCACTGACCACACTGAAGACGTCAGAGCACTTTAAGCTTATCAAGCTGCTGGGACAGGGGTCATATGGAAAAGTCATGCTGGCTGTGCACAAGAAAATAGGTGTGTGGGACTTTGAGATGGTACTTTTAACACCATATATCGATATGGAACCAGAGTGTGCAGCGCTACCCTCACTTTTAAACGCCAAACAAAATAGACATCATTGTAAAGAATGGCTTGTTTACACAGTTTGCTTTTTGATTGGCCCTCCAGGGACACCCATGGCACTGAAGTTCTTCCCTCGCCCGGACACGTCCCTCCAGGCGTTCCTGCGCGAATACAACCTTTCGCTGTCCTTCTGCACTCATCCCTCTCTCAACCGAGCCCTCGGGATCTTCTACTCCACTCCCTCCTACTACGTCTTTGCGCAACAGGCTGGTCTCCATGGTGACCTGTATGATGTCATTGTGTCAAAGGTCAGCATTTCATTCTGTATGTGCTAACATTATTCACTGCCAATCCCATTTAAACTCCCATTTTGCAACATATTTTTGAGACTGATGTCATTGGTCCACTTCTTTGCTATTTCCTCTGTTGCAAGCGCCACACCACGTTCACAATGTGACGTCTCATCATGTTCGTGTTCACAACACATCCTATTTAGATACTGTGCCATCCATCACTACTTTCTTGTCACATTTCCGAGGCTTGAGTGAGGATATCTCCAGATGCTCATAACATCTCCAGATGCTCATAATCCTCATACTCAAACACAGGCAGGCTCGCATGTATCGCCTTACGTCTCCAGTGCCTTGAAAAAATGCCAAGATAATTTGTCTTGTCATCGACCCAATGCAATGCACTTCACTTTGAGGAGACTAATTGCCAAAGCAGGATACGCTGCATGTGGTATCTCAGGAACTCTCTCTCTCTCTCTCTCAAATCAAATGGTGCTTTATTGGCATGAATGAATAAAGTCATTGTTGCCAAAGCTACAGGTATAGCATGTTAAGAATTAGCTTTACATTAAAATGATTAGACATAAAGACAAAGGAAATAATCAAGAAAAGAAAAAGGACGGTAAAAAGGACTGCTGCTTGTGGCATCTCAGTGACATACTCTCTCTCTCTCTCTCTCTCCTCTCTCTCTCTCTCTCTCTCTCTCTCTCTCTCTCTCTCTCTCTCTGTAGGATGGTATAAGTGAGGAGTGCTCTCAGAGAGTGATATCTCAGTTGAGTGGGGCTGTGTCCCACCTCCACTCTCTTGGCTTTGTGCACCGTGACATTAAGCCTGAGAACATCTTCCTCTGTGATGCTGCGTGCCGCTGGGTCAAGCTGGGGGACTTTGGCCTGGTGAGGGCTCAGGGCACGGAGGTCCGTGCCGTCTGGTATGAGTCACCCTTCTGCGTGCCTGAGGTAGCCGCGGCCAAAAGGAAGAAACTTCAAAGCAGGACAAAGAAGGAAGTGGATGGGGAGGAGGAGGAGGAAGAGGAGGATATTTGGATGTCCGTAGAGCCCAGTTTGGATAGCTGGGCCCTGGGAATTCTGGTGTTTTGCCTGCTGACCAGCTGCTTCCCCTGGGAGGAGAGCACCTCAGATGACCCGTCCTTCCGCGCGTACAAGAAGTGGTTCGACCACATGGCCGACAGCGAGGAGGACGCCAACTGCTATGACCAAATCGCTCCGTACTTTTCCATCTTCAGCCCGCTAGCTCTGTCCCTCTTCAGACAGCTGCTGAACCCAGAGCCCTCGCTCAGGTCCGGGGCCGACGAGATCCCGGGCTACCTGGGGGGCTCCTGGCTCCTAGAGACTGAGCAGGAGGAGAGGAGGAAGGCAGAGGAGGCCGAGAGGGAGGCCAGGAAAGTGTCTGACGGAGGAGTCACACGGGAGAAAGAGAAGGAGGGAAGAGGAGAAAGATAAATGGTTTACCCCTTATAGTGTTATTCATTGGCCCTTGCACTGTATATGAAGAGTTCAGATGCAAAACCCTCTAAATCCGTCTGACTACTTTTCTTTTAAATGAGCATTTAAATTCAGGCTCCTATAGGTTTTTGCCTATAAATCGATATTTCAGACCAGGAAGAGAGTGGTATTTAGTGGGTTTAGAAGTGAAATTATTTGATTAGCGTATACTATGTGTGGAGAGCATCCCCTCACCATCTTTATCTCATTTTTGACATAGGTGGCATTTAGAGGCTTTTGCATCTGAACCCTTCATATGTTGAGATATAGTGACATATCTCAGAACATATATCTATCTATAGAGATGAGTGATCTTCTGTCTACTAAGATGAGTGATCTAAAATTTGAATTGGGATCTGTATAGACGAAACAAATGAATATATGGAATGGACAATGAATGTATTTTTAGCATGAATATCTGTTCAGAAATGTAGCCTAGGGTGTTTCGCTGTACATCTATAGGTCAGCATTATTGTATAAAGCTTTGTAAAATAGACGCTTCATAGGTTCATGGTGATTAATTAATCACAACTAAATTAAACTGCTGTACTTTTCTTTTACCCTGTAAATAAATTGATGTTATAGAAGTGAATATATCTGTGCTTCAACAGAAAACACTTTACAAGTACTTGGTTGGACAACCAGTGCTGCTATAAACTATATACTGATCTAAATGCAGTATATAGTAAAAAACTGTCAGGTTATCTGCTCTTTATCTCTACCTCAGAGAGAAGTTGTTTGGCTACAGGTAATTTGCTTATGGGAGAATCTTGTGTATATGTGGTTGTTGTTTTTTTAATACTTTAATGAAATAAACATATTTTCATTTATTTACTAGACATGACTACTCTTTCCTTTAATGTTCACAAGCACCCTTTACATTTGGCATTAATTATCAGTACATCATATTACAATCATATAATCATATTACATTATATCATATTACAATCACAACAATCATATTACATTATATTATAGATATATGGGTGGCACTTCTCTTGCGCAAAAAGCTACTTCTGAGGTGCAAGTTTAGTTTGAATAGATTTTAGCAATAATTGCTCCATAGCATAGCCAACACTTTTTGAAGCAAATAAGTCTACCTTTTTTTCTCAACTTCTCTACCTGCACCTCATTCAGTAGTCTGTCATTTCTGAAGCTGGTATAAACTGTCCTCCCCTCTAACTCCTCTCACTATGAGGCCCATGCTAGGCCAGCACTCTGGGTGGGTTTATAAATAGCTCTCTTCATCTATTTGCTCTGTCCCACACATCAACACCTTCCTGTCCTCTCCATGGCCTCTCTCCCCTCTCTCTCTCTCTCTCTCTCTCTCTCTCTCTCTCTCTCTCTCTCTCTCTCTGGCCCACACTAAGCAGCAATACCCAAGCAATCCTGTATTAGTAGATCTGATCAACATCAAACCCAGTCATAATATTTTGCCCTCCCACCACCTTGTTTTCCCTTTCATTCTCTCTCTTTGTCTCTCCATCTTTCTCACTCTCTACCCCCCCCCCCCCCACACACACACACTCCCTGGCCCCTTTTTGTCTCGCCACTCCCTCCAATCTCTCTCTCTCTCTCTCTCCACTCCCTACTCTCTCTCTCTCTCTCTCTCTCTCTCTCTCTAATCTCCAGTCCCTTTGATATAAGCAGCTGTGTGTTCATGTGCTGAGTGTGCCTTGTGCATGTGGTATGTTTGCATGGCCTGTAACACTTTCACTGATCCCCCCTCCCCTGGCACAAGGCACCCCACCCCCTTTTGATCCCATCCAGTTATTGTTGTTTGGTGCTCTGCTTCTAGGAAACGAGGAAACAAGAGTCGTTCACACAGTTGTATGCGTGGGTCTCTCTCTCTCTCTCTCTCTCTCTCTCTCTCTCTCTCTCTCTCTCTCTCTCTGTGTGTGTGAACTATGTGTGTGTTTGTATGTGTTTGTGTTTGCATGTGCAATTGGCCACTGCAGGAGGGAGCATGTGTATTAGTCCACTTGTCAGGACAACTGCACAATCATCTGACAAATGGAAACAGATGCAGGGGAAAAACAGGAGAGTGCCAAGGTAAGATGCTGAAGCAGACATAAATCCAGAGCAAGCTCTGGCAGATAGGCAGAGGGACGGACAGGACAACGAACTGACACAGACGGAGATGAATGGACAGCATGAAAGACAGACACACTCAGTGACAGTGGGGTGAGGCCCAGGGACATGGGGAACTTAGCAAGCAATCCTATCAACCGAATCACTAGCTACTAACATTACAACTGCTCTAGAATTTAATTACAGAGCGGCAAGTCTACACTTGGGATGCAAATCCACATTATAGTATCTCATATTCAGCCACTGATGCCAGGCGACGAGCATTTAAAGGCATGACTCTGGACCCTTTTTTATGAGATTCAGCCTTTGCCAAATATACGGTCCAGAGCCTTGCACTTGCTACTGCTGCCAGTCATAAAACTCATTTGTGCTGTAACCTGAGATCAGATTAAAATTTCACTCATTTATACAATGCAAACGGAACTGAAACCTGCTATCAAGTCTGAATTAAAGCATGTGCGCCAAAGTAGTCATATAAACGCTAAAATTACCTGAACTCATTGGATTGAAACAATTTAAGGCAATACATTTAGATTTCGTTATGGATTTTTATGGGGTTTCATGTGCAGAGGTGGAAGACTACAATGTGTTGGTTCTGATTTCACAAATTAGATTGATCTACTTGGCTGACGAGTTGTGCTAATTAGATTCAGATTTGTTGAATGGTTGGAACAAAGACACCATTTACAGTCCAAATATATCACTTCTTGTCTCAGGAAGAAAAAAGAAAAAACATTTAATTTTTTTTTGTCACACTTACTTCACACTACAGGGAAATTATAAAAAATTGCAATGGCTCAATCATTGTTTTTTTATCATATAATATGATGCTTTTTATTCATGGTTGTTACAATATTGCCTTTGTCCCTAAGCCAGACATTGGATCTTTAACCTTGCTTCATTTCAAAGTTAATATTCACATAATGTAAAATTCATGTACAAATTATATAATTATGCCTATTTCAATTATATGTTTATATATTATTATATTGCAATATTTATTCACATGTTCTTTTTTGTAAATAGAAGCTCTGTCCCTTGGGTTCATTTTGCCAAAATAGAATCCTCATTGTTTTAGGTTTGTATACCTAGTGACCATAGCAATAGCCACTCCAAATGGGCTTACATGGCTAGACAAGAGTGACCATAGGTGGTAAAAAATAGAAGATCAAGGTAAAGGTAAGTTCAAATGAAATTGTGTTTATTGGCGTCATATTTCATGTGAGTGGAAAGGCAGCTGGACAAATGCAATTTCACATTGTGTATTTGGCAGGGTGAGATTTTAGAGGGAAGAGAAAGGCAAAATGCTATTTCCCACCACAGTCATTTCCACCATGACTACATGGTGATAAGAAAGACAGGTCGTGGTGTAATTAGAAAGCAATTTACTTGCCCTACTAAAAATATAGTAGAAAAAACATACATATCATAGGTAAGCATTTTTATCTTAAATTTGTTTATTTAAACCAACTAATTAATCAGTAATCAGTAATTTCCACCACACAGTCTTTTCCACCACAATTTATTTCTTCCATCACATCACAGATATCATCATTCTAGATAGAGTGAGGAATAAACCATGCAAATACATATAATGCATTATATAACATATTAAATAAATCTTCCTGATAAAAAAGAAGTTGGAGAAATATCCTTACATGTGTTTTTGAAATGCTTCTCACAAATGCGATGTTGGCAATTGCAGAATCTAGGTCAGCAGCTTCTCTGGCTGGACACCTTGATTACATGTTTAAACAGCAATGTGTCCCGGCTGACCACTTGTGATCAGATTACTCAAAACACATGTAACACACAAACATAAACAGGCCCAAATATGTGGTGGAACTTCTGCATATGTGTGGTGGCATGGCCACGTTCAAAGAAACAGCAAGAACACAATAGACTGGTGAGGACATTATGTGGACATCAGTCATACAGGGGAAATTCTGCAGGTTGATTAGAATTGCAGTGGATGCAGAGATAAATGTACACTACACAACGGCTGGAGCATATAAAACATTCCTAGCAGCAGAAAGCTGATACCCCCAATCACATGCAGGCAAGGTACTGAGATGATGGGTCGCCGGATGGTCCAGTCTGATGGCTTGAGTCAGGCACATGAAATCTGCTCCTTATTAAGATCGGGACAGTTTAATCGGCAATCATATCAGAGTCTGAATGGCAGGCAGCTGTGAGATCTTTAAAAGTCCCAAATTAACTCTTTTACAACTGGAGGACTGACAAGCAATCTGTAACTTGATAGTTTGATCTAGATTCAGACGAACTCATGCACAGTGACATGAATATGAACAATGAGAGTGTACAAACTGTGTGTGTGTGTGTGTGTGTGTGTATGTGTGTGTGTGTGTGTGTGTGTGTGTGTGTGTGTGTGTGCGTGCGTGCGCGTGTGAGTGTGTGTGTGTGTGTGTGTGCGTGTGTGTGCATGTGTGTGTATGAAAGAGGTTTGGGAGCAAAGGCGTGAAACACAAGCCTCTGATGCACGTACGCTTTGACGTACAGGAGCCAGGTACCATATGTAAGTTGACTGGAGCAGTACAGCTGGAGGCATCTCTGGAAGGGAATGCTGGGGTAACCTCCTGGCCAGCACTGGACAGCAGAGGGCTGGGCAGTAAGGGAAACTATGCCCTGACTAATAAACATGTCTGGCAGTTATCCAGTGTTTATGAGTTGGCATTTATTCACCCCCCCCAATCCCCCCCCCCCCCCCCATGACTCAAGCTCTCAGACTTCTTACATTAATCTTTATCTCTCCCTCTCCATAACAGCCACCCCATCCCTCACTCTCCAGCCAAATGGGGACGTGTGGGAGTCTGTCCAGTCTGTTTCTCATCCTCATCAGCACAGGTCAGCTCTCCTGCTCGACTCTCTCTCCTCCTCTCTCTGCTGACGAAAGCAATGGGCTTGGGTCAACATGTTCTGGCCTGGACCCTCTGGCTCGTGATCCGCGCTGGTTTTGGGGAGCTCAGTTCACGCCAACTCTCTCTCCGGATCTCCATTACTCAGGATGTCATCAGTTCCGTCCCCCTGCTTACTTTGTCGACCTTGTTAGGCCACCCGCTCCTCTCCCTGCAGCAGGGCTTTCTAACCTCGTTATGTCAAGTCCGTGATGAGTGAGGGCCCCTTTGAACTGCCACCTGAGTGCCCTGCCCTCCAAATGTCACTTCTTGTCTGTGACTCCATGGGCATGCCTGACAATATTTATTTTTGACAAATTTACTATGAGAATCAGGGACTCGGGTTCCCCCTCCTCCGCTCCATTCCCCTCTTTCGATCAAAGAGAGGTCCACATGAAAGAGAGACAGAGGGGTGACATGCACATGCCACAGATGACAGCTAAGAAAAGATCGCCCTCTTTTGTTCTCACTGTTCAGTTTGAAGTGTGGGACTTGATCTCTATTCAAAGCTTTGTTTTTTTTCCGTGGTATCAAGTTAGTCACTTCCCCTGTTGGCTCTGTCTGCGCTGTCATTTATATCAATAAGGTTCGCCGTTTTGCACTTGTCGGACAAAGGAGAGTGCCACAGGAGAGGGAGCCAGAGACAGCGGGCGACATGCTTAGTCAGTGTGCCCTGGCACAGGGAGATGACACAGGCGCTCAGCGCACCTTTTAAGGTAACTGGGAAAGCGTGATATAGCTCGCATTCTCCCCAATCGTCACCTACCGCATGAGAAGATTTAAGCACAGAACCACCTGCTCGGGGTGAGACAATTACCCTTCAGAGTCTCCCATCAGTGACACACAGTCTCCCCCTGGTGGTCTTGGAAATGACCTTCGGTCTCTCCTCTGCTTGGCATTGCACCCGTCTCCCCACACTGCAGATTTACAAGGGCTTAAAAGCTTCAGTTCAATTGCTGTACAACTGCTGGGCATCATTTGTGTACACTACTTGAATGGCACCTAGACAGAGAGTTGGAATCTAATGCTGTGGGAAAGAATGTAAGCAACATGCCTGATTGATGGAGGATTTGTACAAATGTTAAACAAATGTTTGGGGTAGTCATAACTGCAGCGAAGGATTATGGATTCTGTTTTTAAATATGACTGTTTCTTTTTAAATGTGAACATTCCACACATGAACAGGCAAACCCTAAAAACTTGAAATATATCAGTTAGTTTGAAAAGTGAAACCGCAGCAGCAGCGCAGCTCCTAAGAATCCCCAGATTGGAGCGAGAGCCGCATTCTTAAACATATTCCCCAGAAGAATTAGAGCACGTCTGGAGTGCCTACTCTTAAATCATGGAGCAGACTGATCTGGAGAGAGGGGGAGGAAGGGGGAGTTTAATGGGAGGGAGTGTAGAAGAGAAACAGAAGAGGAGAAGGGAGGGAGAGGAGGAAGGAGGAGAAGGAAAGAGGGGGAAGAGAAAAGACAAAAGATTCAGAAAACAAAAGGAGAGAGGGCCAGTGGAGAGAGAACAGTTGTGAGTATGTGAACAGTTTTAATGGCATTCTACTGTTTACGTCAGATCTGTACTAGTGCATGTGTTGATGCATAAAAGCATGATGAAATGCAAAGGAGATGAATAAGGAATGAAGGAACCCTTTCAAAGGCATACTAGCAGGAAGAAAAGTTAGCCAGTGCTTGGTACCTACTAGACAAGATGCATTTGGAGGACAAAAAGCAACGAGTCTAACTCAGATTGGATAAAAATTACATATTTAAAGAGCACTGGTTACTGTGATGCGGGAGAAAAGCATGCATCCATTGCTTTTTTTGTATCCATTTGCATCCATTGCTGCCAAGCTTTTTTGTGCTGCAGTGAATGAGATGCATGTGCAGGCATGGGCGTGTGCAACTGTTTAACGTGTTGTATCTTAATTTAATTCAATGTCTGGACTGGGCAGGAAGTGAAATACTGTACACAATACTGTAATATTGACCAGCCAGAGAACCTTCTGTGTGTTTGACTGTGAGAACAAGAGGAGCAGAGAAAAGTTGAGAAGGGTGGGGGGGGTGGGGGGCAGAGTGCGCACTTCTCATGAAAACACATTCTTTTGCATGAACTCATGTCTTGGACTCCAGAATAACAGAACATGCTCAGGAATATGTCAGTGGAGAATAAAGTACAGAATGGCGTAAGAAACAGCATACTGTAGGGGAGGAGGTTTGACTGCAGGAGGAAATACATGCACGTACAGTATACAGTTACTGAAATAGAAGGTTTGTGCACAAATTACCAGTTTCAACTGTAGAAAGACAGTTGGCTAGGGTCAAATCTCAGCACTGCCAAATTATAAGTCATGGAAAAGAGAGAATGATTAGGCTATGCTTGCCTAATTTGTTTCAGTGTGTGTGTGTGTGTGTGTGTGTGTGTGTGTGTGTGTGTGTGTGTGTGTGTGAGTGAGAGGGACAGATATTTTAAGTCCTCAAAGTGACTTGGTTACCTCTTGTGTTGTACAGATCATAAAGTTTGGTTGGCTGCATATCTGAGAGATGGGCAGCTACCCAATCATCTTGTTGCTGTGCTGTCTCCATGGTAACCCAAAGACTAAAACAATCATTATGTTAATTACGGTATTGTGACAACGTTTTTACTTTCCTCATCACATAAACCTTTAATTGTCTTTTTCCTCAGCGCAAGTTGCAGTTGTCCGTGCCCAACAAACTGGTAAAGTTGCGTCACTGCATAAGCACGTCTGTTTTGTTTACAAGTTTTAAATCATGGGATTGATAGTCTGGTGTATACAGACGCTCAGTCTAACTGAGCAGAGTCAGGGCGTAATGTTGTTTCCAACATGTTGTATTTGTGTGTTGTGGCAGTGGGCCCTACAAATGTCCCGGACCTACCATCTGGTGAGTGAGTGTGTGTCACGGATGCTGTGTGTGTGAGGCAGAGAGTGTGAGTGAGGAAGTGAAATGCATAGCATTTAGTGGTCATATTTATTGGAAACCTCAAGCTACAGCAAGGAAACGAAACCACACAATAAAAATCAAACATGTGACCATGATGAGTTCATTGGCACATGTAATGTCTTTGTTGTCTGCTTCCCTCTGCTAGACTGCAGGGAGGAGATGTACCCCTGTACCAGGATGTACTCAGTCCACCGGCCCATCAAGAGATGCATCCACTCTCTGTGCCTTTACAGGTAGTTACAACAGAAGCACATGGTGGACAACATTCTGTTTTTCAGTTGCACTCCTCAGCTGTATTTGTCCCATGAGTTCATTGTGCCCGTATCCATTTCTGTCAGCCTCCCTCGAGTCTATGTGATCAACAAAGAGATCTGTGTGCGCACGGTCTGCCAACAGGATGAACTGCTCAAGGGTGAGTGAGTCTCTGTTATATTCTGATAATAAAGCAACAGATGACTGAGCTGAACCAGTAACCCCCCTGTCCATTTCACTGCCTTTCCCTATACTCCCTCTGTGTGTGTCTCTCTCTCTCACTCTCTCTCTCTCTCTCTCTCTCTAACAGCGGAGCTTTGCAGGGAGAAATCTGGCTGGCCCAAGAGACTCACGAGGTCAACTAAAAAACGCTGTCGTCGTGGAAACCCAAAAACCTGGGCAAACAAGGCTTAATCAAGAGGAGGTGACACCATGGAGAGAGAGAGAGAGAGAGAGAGAGAGAAGAGTGAGAGAGATGAAGAAAAGGAAGGGCTGAACAACAAATCTCAAAAGCTCCAGCTTAGTTACTGTTACTAGCTGGGTTTCCATCCAACTGGTTTACATATTTTAAGCACATTCATGAAAATTCCATCAGACAAAATGTAAGTCTGTGTGTATTTCCATATACTGTGTTAAAAGTAAAAATGGACACTCACCTAATCAAAAAAGGGGACTTCCTAGAGGCTGTACCATCAATATGTAAGATTGTACGGGCAACTTTAACAGCAACCACTGAAAAATGTTAAGCAAATAAACCCATTTTCATAACATTAGCACATTGTGCCAAATGTGAATCGGGAGTTTATCCACATCCCTCTAATGAATTGATTTATTATTTGACTCACACGACAAGCATTTGCGGTCAGGTTTTTCTATTCAAATGATCTCAAATTCACATTAAAAGTTGGATGAAAGATCAGCTATTGTTTCCTTAGAACATTCCAACAAATCTAAACTGACCCACAAAACAATTTTATAATCCTTTATCTCACTTTTATTGTTTGCTTGTTGGTTTATTTGTCTGTTTTTAAATAATAACCACTTGCGAGGGATCACTTTATTATTTAGATGATGTTCTCATGTTTACACTGACAACAACAGTGCACTTTGTTACGATACTGAATGTTGAAGTGTCTCACTGTTGATTGCATATACCTACATATGTAGAGTTTTTTGCAAAAACTCTTTTTTTCTACATTATATCTATGCATCTCCACACACCAATCTGCATCACTAAGATGAGACAGGTGAGTAAAATAAATTAAAATAGAAAAACATGCCTCCAACTGTCTTTGTTCTTTGTCCAAAATGTCTTTGAATGTCTTTGAAAAGGGTCAAATGTCTTACCCCACACACACACACACACACACACACACACACACACACACACACACACACACACTTATAGATTATAGCGTAGATCAGGTGTATATGTCAGGTGAGCTCAGGTGTATATCTCAGTGTATATTATGTGTGGTGATGTAAACACTGATCATTAGAGGCTGACTGAGGTTTTCAGAGCAGCTCACAGCCACAAGAAATTACTGTAACTATAAAACCTGAACACATTCAGCACAAGTAATAGCAATATGCACATTTATAACTTTTGAAAATGAATGTATAATCTCCGATCACACCGCAAACATTTATCCTCTCATGTGTGTCAAAAGGGGATTTGGGCTGATGTTCAAGGTTTCCCAAAATCCCAAATAGTATTCCATAGTATTATGATAGGACTGGAACAGTTCAGTGTATAAAGACATGCCTGTGTGACATACCAAAAGGTCAAAGAGTGCATGGAAAGAGAAGACTATATATTGCTCTGGTCAGTGTGTGTATTAGTGTGTTCTAAATATGTGGAGGAGCGAGAATATCCCATCTCGAAGCACAATGAACGCTTCTGTCATGACGCAGAGTGAAGCGACTAAAATGTTTACCAGAACGATACATACAGTGTGCTCCTTCATGTGAATATGAGTGATACACAAACAAGGACACTCCAGACCACTCATCCCTGCACGGGTCCTCCCAGGGTTTGCTGAGAAACACGACTTACGGTAGGGACAGTGAGTAAAGAGTGTTGTTGAACAGATGAACACAGACCAGCTATTGTGCTTTGGGGGAGAATTCTAATCATGTCGCACTGTTCTTCAGCCATGATTAAGCTCTGGGGAAACCGCTGTGAACCTTTCACCTCGGCTAATAACGCTATTTTGAGATCTCCACCTCTGTACACACTTCTCCCACCACCAAACTCACAACAACATTAGACCTACTGGCCTCCACCCACACTCGCCCACACACAAACACACATCCACACACAAACATCCACACACAAACACACAGGCACGCACACAGGCGCGCGCGCACACACACACACACACACACGCACACACACACACACACACAGCACTTCAGGCTATAGTTATTATTATAACATTCAGAATTAATATGATCAGTTAGATCTTTAACCTCTTCAGTACTTAACAGTGCTTCTATGTATGTAATCAGTGTAATCAATGTAAAAGTCAACATTGCCTTGCAGAATCAAACTCTGAAGTCTTTAGAAGCTCTTCTAACAGTGACGGACTGCATATGTAAAAACACTAACAAATGTAGCCTACAGAGGGCGCTCAACACCTCCTGGGATGCAAAGGCACAACCGTGGTTTCCCCCAGATCTAAACAGCGGTGAGGAACTGTCTGAGATGCTTAGCGTACAACTGAAAAACAAAATTGGCATACCTTAACCTTTGTCTATTTATTTGGTCAAAACACGTCATTTCAGTAGTCCATGAGGTTCATGGTTCAGTGAGACATTCTCGCAAAACCAAGAAACCCCTCCCAGACATGCATGGAACCAATTGAAGATGTCAGTCAGCCTCTCCTGGGAATGAGCAAAAAATCCAAATGAAAATGACTGCTACACCAGAAACACTTCCACTGTTGTGTCATAACTTTACACACATGATAATGAAAAACATATGAAAATGTAATTGTATTAAATTACACATACTTATTATTATTAAACTGCATAAATAAAATAAATCTAAATTTGGATCTATTTTAAAATCTGTGGATAAACAGATGTGTGAAAAGGGGGCATTACAGAATAGTCCATGAAGAGGACTGTAGAGATGAGGAAAAGGGAGTTGAGGGGGGAATCCATTATGAAGATATAGCAGAAACTCAACATATACTATTGCTTCTGTGAATGTTACACTTACCCTGCCAACATTTTGCACTTCACTTGCAATTGTACATCCCCTAACCCAATCATGGGCAATCCTCATGTGCTCAGCCAGATCAGGAGCATCAAGTTTTAAATAGCTGCTCTCTAGTATGTGTCTGTACTGTACTTTTTCTGAAAATTCTTCTATTTCCTCTGCTATCTGCTATATCCTATCTTCATGAAATGTGGTGATCTAAGATGATCTTTAGACTAACCCTCAGAAAAGTTATCAATTGGGGGGCATTGCGTCCACCAGGTCGAATTACCCATAGGGATAGGCTCAACTCTGACCTGCGATAATTTCTCGATCCCACCCCATCTCTCTTTCCCGCTTACTTCTGGTAGATTTTCACTGTCTTATCTAAACAAAACAAAAAAATAGACTTAAAACAAAAGAAAACTTATCACTCAGATTCTTGACTTTTGAAATTGTTCGCCTGACACAGCCAATTGAAATTGTTGATGAAGCCAAACATGAATGAACACTTTAAAAGAGAAATTTGTTACTTTGTGTTAGTTTAATCAAAATTTGTACAACTTCACACCCTCAGAAATCCAGTGGCTGAAATCCAGTGGCTCAGTCACCAAACAGAAAATGAGCGTGTATCATGGTCAATTTACATTAAAAGTTTATATTGGGGGGCAAGTTTTTGCATTAGGTTAATTAATCATCACATCTAGCCTGGCACTGCTAGCCAACAATACTCACTAGAAAACAAATTGAGGTCTCTTTGCACAATTAGCCATCTTCACTGAACAGCTAATAGTAATGCTAGGCTACCACGTGAGCTGAGACAATGAAATGACATATATTCTTAGAAACTGACACAAAAAAACAAATGCTCATGAATCAAGATGATGTTGATCCATAAATGGTGCAGATGTGGGTAAACGTCAAGGTCCTTTCATCAAATAGGATTGCACCACCGTCTACCACAATGTAAAATGCAACATGCGTCAGACAGGGGTGAGCTTAATCTTTCATGAAGATTGTGCAACAATTAGGTATGATTTTAGGCAGCTCAACTTCAAATTCATTTTGAAAGTGCCATGTGAAGGACAGATAAACATGTCATTCCTGAGGTCAAAAATATCTCAGTGTGAGGAACCACTGCAGGTTTATTCACGATACTGGGAGCAGGTCACTAGCAACAGCATGTTCTAGTAACACTACTCAAAGTTCTCTAGGGCGAAGCCCCATCTTATACATGTTAATTACATTGGTAATACAAATCACATGAGTACAATGGTCTTTTCCAAAAAATCCTCATACATGCAGAAATACAACAATACATACACTTCTTGGACATAGCATGTGATCCATGCACCATATGCAAGTCATGTGACTACTCCAAGTAAGTAGATAATTGGTCAATACAATACATATACATCCTTCAGCATTCTCTTGCCATAGTCTAGTTCCTGTCGGGATATTCCTAATATTACTGCCTCAGGCAGAATACCCTTAACTCGTGACAAAGGGGGTCGCATGACCTTTATTAGAAAATCATGACATGGAGAGAGCAAATGACAAAGCAAAGTTGATGCACAGTATTGAATGTATAGAAAGCATATACAGAATATAAACAAATGTTAGTAATCCAAAATTTCTCCTTCATTCCCACCAGCCATCAGCAGGATACACTAAATAATTCTATGTTCCAGGTTGGAACAAATCGCAGAAATGAATGAAAACCTTTCACATTGCTGACACCTAAAGACACCATGTTAGCAAGCTTCTGTAAGAGCCTCAAGACTCAGGGTGCTGTTTGTAAGGTTTATCACGCCTTTTAGCTATAGTTTGCCAGTTTTATCCTGAACTTTGCACAGTGCTGCTTTAACCCATGATCATTACAGTATAACCTAAACATGGGGCCCTAATTTAAATGGAAATGCAAAGTCTATCAACAAGCAAAATTATCAGACATGACCAAGCTATGGTGTGGCATGTGGTAGAATTGCTGACTCATCAGTGTTTACAGCTAAAGTCCCATGGACCATGGTACATTAGCAATGTTTACAGCTAAAGTCTTGCCCATGGTGTTACAATAGCAATGCTTACAGCTAAAGTCTTGCCCATGGTGTTACATTAGCAAATTGATTTTGCCTAGTTGTTAAATTAGCTTTGGTTAGACCTAAGACTTCATTCAAGTTAGTTCAAGTTCATCGTTCAAATTAGGCCCATACTGTGACAGCATACAAATTATTTGATGAATCTTTTCAATCGGCAGCTAATAGTGTTTTTGGTCAACACGAAAGTGTTGCTCGTAAATTCAAGGAGAGAGAATTCAGGCAGTTGTTTCAGAGCTCTGTCAGGTATCATCACTGTAGATAGATAGATAGATAGATAGATGCTTTATTGATCTCCAAGGGACAATAGACAGATACCTGTAGCACAGAGGCAAGACTATACCGTTTTCGGTTGGGAAACTTAACATAAAAACTCTAAAAAGAGATCACAGCCTCTCTGTTTCTGCCAATCTCCTAAGAACAGACCTGATGCTCACATTGGGATTCAGCTTTGACACATATCGACTTGTAATTTGTATCACCATTCTCAGTTTCACTCAATTGTCATATTGACATTTATGGGTTTAGTTTACTTACTAAGGCTGTCTGTGTACACACAGTAGGCTACACCTAAATGATTGCATGATTGTTTTGTTTTTTTGTTTAATTCACTGTTTTTATTATCAAACAAAACAATACATTGTTATGCTCAAAATCACAAAAAACACATTTAACAAACATTAAATTTAATTCCCCCCACACCCACCCCCTGATTGTATGATTGTTATTGTTTGATTGTTATAGGTGATCACTGTGCATCATACCAGTGTATTTTATTTAATTTTGCTCTCAGTAAAAACAGTCACAGATTTTCATATAAAAAGTTACCTATCGGGTAACTATAAATGCCAAAATGCTATACATATGTGCATGTGATAAAATTCAAGTCTCAGGATTAGCACCAGTAGGCTACTTTGCTATAGCAACAATTTTCAGAATGCATCTTCATATTCAGCACAGAAGAGGATGAGTGTCACAGTCCGAGCAGCGTAAACGCATCTCTCAGGTCTTCAGTCTCAGTAGGCTGGAATAGGAACACCAAAGTTAATGGTCAGAGAGTTGTCATTGCTGTTGAATACAAGTTAATACAACTTAAAGGAATCGTATGTAATAACTGTATTTCAATTAATCATAAAATGGCCTTGATATGTCACTAGACATTAAGAAATCATGTTCATTTTAAATACTTATATCACTGACAACAGTAGTCCGGCCAGGATATTGTCATTTAAAAAGTGAAGTTGCAGCCCTCAACTGATGTTGATGTTGTCATGTTGTGTGTTGGCCTGATGCGCCACCCTCCACCAATCTACTAATCACGAAGTCAGTAGTGTTTCGGCATCCTGGTTGCCAGCTCTGCCAGGCAGGGGGGAGGGGGAGGGGATGCACCGCTCTACAGTAATTTGAAAGTGATTGCAGTACCAGTTTTGGCCACAATCTTACCTATGGTTCCTTTAATGTGTACATAAATATACGACATAAGAGTGACATGACACTGTCATGACACATGAACCCTAACCCCAACCCTAACCCTAACTTGTTATGACAAAAAACAAATGACACTTAATGACAGAAGCGTTATGTCATAAACGTTTATGACTTGTCACGATCATGACAATGTCATGTCACTCTTATGTCGATACTGTCAAGTAAAGTGTAACCAATTATACATATTTTGTCTTTTGCTATACATATACATATTTTGTCTTTCTCAAAATTGTGTCAAATAATACCATGAGGATGCGGTAGAGTTTCCTGGACAGTCTCACAGAGTTCTGGTGGAGTCCATCCCAAGCCTTAAAGGCTCTTGCATTGCAAGCCACAAATGTTTGCCAACAGTAGAAATAGTCTGAGGAGAGAGAAAAGTTGGGTCAAAAACCTACTGCAGCAGAGAGCACATTGTGTGACTGTGTCATTAATTTCTGGGTTCATTTCTAAGTTATGTTGTCATACCTTTGAAAGTCATAATGGACAGTTTCACCCCTGCTCTCTTCAACTCCCTGAGCCCTTCTCTCTCCCTGCTGTCTTCCAGATCACAGAAGTAGAGGCGTGAGATGAAGATCCGCAGCCGCAAGTTTGGCATCTGTGACAGGAGGTTGGACAGGCGGCGGGCGCAGTCCGAGCATGGTGACCAGGAACAGAACCAGGTGACGGAGTAGCATAGCCTCACTCCACCCGGACCAATATCCCATAGGCCTGGGCACAGCCAACCCAGGTGTCGCAGAAACAGAACCTGGATAAAGTTGGTTTTGTTTGATTTATCAAGATACATTTCAGAAAAATAGAGTAAATGACAAATAGTTATTACACTAATATGACAAAAGCCAAATAGTTAAATGCTATACAAAACATTTCTGCATTTTCCTGGTTCTTGGTTCAGTCTCCTCAGCATGGAGCGCTCCATCACTTACCTCCACGTGACAGCCGGTGCGATTGCGCATGTGCCCGAAATCAAAGGACAGTGAGTTGGGTCCAATCCTTCTCTTCACCACAAAGCACAGATAAGTCTCACAGCGACCGCGAGCCCACCGCATGTTTTTGTATTGGTAGATGAACTTCTTCTGGGCCAGTAGCACACTGATGGATTGAATGAGTGCATTAGTCCAGAGGTTTAGACTGCTGGGTGATCACTCAAAGACCTGATTTTACTTTTGTCGGAAATCATCAGAGGATGTATTCGAATAGTTTTTTTGTATTTGGTATTTTTGTACAGTGAAAGAGGTTTATGGTTTCATCAACTGCAAGAAGTTGACAACAAGTATGCATTACGAGGAACACAAGACAATAAGAAAACTAGTCTGCCTAGTCACCTGGACTATACACATACACATAAAACATAAAAACCGTAGTTCCTGTTACTACCCCACGCAATTCATTTATCAGCAAATCGAAACGTTAGTTTTTAATCAAATAGAGATGTACGACACAGGTGCAGTTCCATAAATGTCTTAAGAATAAGCGCAAGAAATGATTCAGCTGAAGGCAAAAGACCCGTTTAAAACTCCATCACTGTGATCGCTGGAAGTGTCTAACTTCATCATATCACTCAGCCTGCCCCAGCATTACTCATGTAGGCAGATTATAATGAGTAACCATAAGCATACACAGAGAGACCCAAATACTCTGCCTGAGTCTCGGTTTCAGTTGTGAAATCTTGATTGAAACCAGAGAAAGTCATTACCGATGTCATCTGTGTAACATTTGCACAATAGCACTAAATAGGGCAGTCAAGATCTTATTGCTTTATTCACTAAATAGGCATTGTGAACTTAACAGGTAAAGGCTTACTTAAAGGTAAGCCATAAAATGACATGCAACTTTGTTACAATACAATAAGCCTCTTCTCATTGCATTTCATAACTGCATCACGTTTAAAAAAAACTCACCTGTCTAACTTGGTTTTCATTTTGAAAGATGAAAGTCGTGCATCCAAGCATGCAGAAGTCACTGATGGCGTGCAGTGGGCTGAACAAAGCAAACATATAGATTATCTGCAACACAGACATGTAGTGCAGCAACTGAAATGCTGGTTGGGCAGAGAATGTTTTTCAAATAATTGGGGGAGGGGAGACAAGCATCTGAAAATATCAATGACTATCTCTCCGCACGACTGACAGGTAACGTTCAACTGTTCAACTGAAACATTTCATGTTTCACCCATTTTGGTTAGTTTTGACTACTACTATTTAGCTGTACACTGCAAAAACTGTGTATCTAACCAAGTGTCATTAATGGTTAGATCAATGTTCTTATATTAAGATAAAAATGTTAAGATGTATCAAACCCCTATTAAATTAAGTCAAAATTATCTTACGAGAGCGCCAGGTAAGTCTCTTTATACTAAACAATACCAACTAGATTTTGAGCTTAATATAAGAATCACACATGGATAGAAAAGTAGTTTTGCAGTGTATGCTAGACCAGAAGTTCTCAACCTTTTTGGGGCTAAGACGCACCAAAGATCAAAACAAAACCGCAAGGCACACCGAGTTAACATTACTAATTATGACGCATCAAACACTTGATTAACGGCTGTAACAGGGGTGTTCATTCTTATGCCCTCATGTGTTTGTTGTTTGTGAGTTGAGACCACAACAATAGGCATATGCTCACTTGATGTTCACTGAGCTATACGTAACAGATCTGTAGCCCATAAGGCTACTTTATAACAACCACTTTGTATTAATATATATTAGTTGTTATATATTCTTAATAATGAAGAAAAACTACAAAGCTTTTAGACACAGTATTGCACAATGTGAATGTGTGCACAATTCCATGTTTGGACAATAGGCCTTAGTGACCAGAAATCAGTCCCATGGGAGTTTTGACGTGAGCGGTATTCCTGTTATTTACAAATGTACGTCAGCAAACTGCCAGCAGCGTAACTATGGAAATGACACAATTTTCCAGACCTCCTGCACCCAGTCAAGGAACCTACCACATTGGTTTTCCCTGATGATTAAGACACCCACTGAAGAAAGCCTCCCACATACACACTCTCTCTGTTTTATTCCTCTCCTTTTGTTTTCCTCCACCCTCAGCCTTTCCACTCGTTTAGTTCCCACCAGGGGCCTAAAATGTGGGAGAAACCATGGGGGGTCCCAAATAAGCTTCAGGATCTGACACCTACCATACCCAGGCTATTATGGAGACCAGGGAATTCCCCCAAAACACAGAGTGAGGTGTACCAACCAAGGACCTTGAGGGGCCCCTTCGGCTAAGAGATGAGCTCGCCACCAGCATCCAGTGTTACGGCATCACTGAGTCACAGCCAGCTATAAGAGATTCTATTGCAGAACACTGCAATGTTTTTCCTTCTCATTGGCATACACACTCACTCTCTCTCTCTCTCTGACACACACACACACAACCACTACAGACAAACTGTGAGACACACAGACATAAACACTCACACACTCCCTTACGCACAGAGCCTCCATACTCAGCTGTCTGCTTCCAATGACTCTCCCTCACCCTCTCATGCACCCTGTGGTTGGGGAAATCACCGTTTCCCAGAGCCTTTTTTTTGTCTTTTTCACTTTAGACCACAGCGGCATGTGATGTGCCTGTGCGTCTCTTCAATCTGATTTAACACATCTGGAAGGGATCTGTCTTCTCCTCTGATTTACCTTCCAACCGCAAGCAGGCTTCACAGTTCCCTCACTGCAATCCCACAGTCTGAGCGGCTCTAGATCGGAGACTCACAGAGCCTGTAACAGAAGGGGAGAAGAGATGGGACCAAAGAGGTCAGTGCGGACAAGTTTGGCCACTTGTTCCGCTGGCCTTCCAACTGGACTCTGGCCACCTGGCTGTTTTGATCCTCAGCCCGACACTGGGTGTGTTGTGCTTGAACGTGCGATGGACGACCGTGTGTGTGTGTTGTGGGAATTGTGGAAGAGTTACTCATGACTGTGGTTTTCACCACAGATGACCTGAGTCTCACATCACTTTCACTGCAAAGGCACAGACACAGACACACACAATCATAGGGTCTAGATGGGCTGAGGACCCACCACCAAAGAGCACTAACTCTTCAGAAACAAGTGGAGGAGCAGGCACAGGAAATGTCGAGTCACGTTTTCCGAAACCCACCCTCCCACACACACACAGACGCCCTCTCTCCTCCTGTGGCATATGCGCGCACACACACACACACACACACACGCACACACCATGTGCAGACACACATGAACACATTCACAAATATCATGTCTACTCTTCCAGAGCCTCAGTCTTGCATCTGTTTCCTGAAGGCAATAATAGCTTCATCGCTGATAGGGTGTCCTTGTGCAGATGTTCAAGAAAGGGTGATCATGCAGAAAAAGTCAGACACAACTTCTGCTAACATATAGGAGAGGCGGGTGTTTACACGCAAATACACTTTGTACACTTTGGACATCCAAAATCATTTGTCGAGTCAGTAACTTTTAAACCCTCTTTTATGGAATGGAATCAAGAAGTATTTGATATAGATGCAAGATCTGTTCAGCAGAATATAAAAATCTCCATTTTTTTAAAAGTTGACCTATAACATTTATAACTTAACGGTCATGTCAGGTAATGCGTGCTATCTTTGCGAAGTGTTTCCCCACAAACAAACACTAGTTTACAGTTCATTACATTACATTACATTACATTTGGCTGACACTTTTTTAACCAAAGCGACTAACAACATGGTGAAGATCACGCTGTATTGGGGGCACGATTACTTCAAAGACACATGTCAGCCACAGCGCAGTAGTCAGAGCGACTAGCTGTAGCTCACATAACCACACATGCATAGCTTGAGAGATTATGTCTTTAGCTACAACCCAGTCTACACCCACATGTAACCTGCAGAGCTGCTTTAGTGCAGCATGCCGTGTGTTTGTACTGCATATCACAGCCAGCACAAATGCATAAACATAATTCCACAGTGATACACACATCATGATCATACTGTATATGGCAGTGTCTTTGCAAATGAAACAGGTGAAGTCATTCATGTTTTGCAGACTCATAGCAGGAAATGCACTCAGGTGCACTGTGGCAGAAGTTTTGAAGAGTGAGAGAGGGAGAAAGTTCTGTCGACTCACAGAAACCACAGCTATTTTAACACACCCGTTTAAACCCCACAGGATGTACAAACACACTATAATATTCTTCATTAATATGACCATTCATTTACATTTCAAATTTTCAAAAATTAGACTTTTTCAACATATTTATTTAGCAAAAAAACAACAAATGTAACATAATGTATTTTCCAGTGTAACACATGAAGTTCAATTATATAGGCAAACAATAACTACACACCACACTTTAATAACAACAGCCATAGAAAATGATAAATAATCAAATAAATACATTAAAAAATTATAATCCCAGCCCATTGAGAGTGTTTAACTGTCAACGTGAGAATAATCAAGCTTGCTGCCTTCAGCCAATGGGACTTCTTGCATTGCAAAAGGCTGGAGAACCACACATGCACACCACTGGAATAAGTGTCCATGGTGCCCATTAGTAGACATATGGTCAAAGTACCAAGCTCAAATGTGTGTGTGTGTGGGCCTCCAAATGCAGCCTTTGGGGTTGATTATCTTGTCTGCGCTTGGCTCCTTCCTTCCTCCTTCTAATTGCTTTCTCTCATCCCCTCTTATTTGTCTCTCTCTTCTTATGCTGTTTTTCCCATGAGGTGGGAGAGCCTCAGCACTGGCCTTTAGGGGCTGTTCTCCATAAGACTTCAGTGTAAAAACAGCACTACGGGCAAGCTAGCCGCCGCTTTACAAGACCAACTTCAGCCAGGCTCCCCCCCCCCCTCGGCCAACCCTCCTCATAGGTCTTTCACAAATACTTTAGTGACAGGGAATCCCAGCCAGCCCTTCTGAGGCTCTTCGAAGTCCTTATTCAGCACTTCCTCCCCGTCAGCCACCTCGCCCTGTAGCCGGTATCCCAGCTTCCTGAAGAAGAGCTCCCCCACGCGGGAGGGGAAGGGCACGTGGGCGTAGACCCTCCGGGAGCCCCGCTCCTTCTCCCGGTTCGTGAGACACTGCACCAGCAGGCTGCCCAGGCCTTCCCTCCGGTACCAGCTCTGCACCACTAGCCTGCAGATGCGGGTCGCCCCCGAGCGGTTCACCGGCTCCCTGGACACGCAGCCGATGACTTCCCCGTCGCAGTCCACCACCCACACCTCCCCTGCCACTCGCGCTCTGTCCTGCAGATCTTCCATGTCGTGGTTCTCGGCCTCTTTTCCTTTTTCCTCCTTCTTCTTCTTCCGCTTAGCCTTCTCCTGGGCTTTGCCTCGGACCCCTACGGGCCTGGCCATCCGTGAGTAGGGGTTCTCGAGTTCGGAGTCTCTCTCCGCCAGGTAGGTGCTGCCCACGTAGTCCCAGTACGGCCGGCGTGCTCCCAGGATCCCAGTGGAGCGGGGCAGCGTGAGCTTGAGGTAGATGATGACGATGAACACGGGAATGACCAAGGCCAGGATGAAGGAGTGCAGAACGCAGCGCAGGATGGACGAGAGGACGGCCAACATGAAGAGCGCCAGAGGGCGAGTGAGGAGATGCAGGATCAGCCGGTTCTCTGTGCCCTCGCAGCCCTCCTGACATGGGAATCAAGAGAGGCCAGAAAGTATGCATGACAATCAAACTGTGAATTAGAGTACATACTATTCATTGCCTAAGAAATACCACCAAAACTCTTGTACACTCACACAAAATGAATTGTGTGTATGACAAAAAACTTGATCAATAAAAATGACAGTTCTTCTATGCATGAGATAGATCTAAATAATAGTACAACCTTTATCAAACCTTTGACCGCCTCTATGTCGTCTAGCCTCATCCTTCGGAGGACTACACTTCCCAGGTCTAGCCTCACCATGACTGCAGCTGTCAGACTCCCTGTAAAATTGCATATAAAGGGAAATAAAGTTCATCATTACAGCAAGAGCCTGTTAATAAACATCAGATGAAATCACTGACCAAATGAAGTAACTATTGGGGGCAAACAGCTCTCTCACAGGCCCCTGATCAACAATAAAGTAACGGTTTACTACAGCTGCAGTATTTTCCATCAACCTCTAGAGGGTACAGTAATCTTATCAGGATAACCCCCATCAAGCATGTTGATGAAAAACTTTACATTGTATCCAATGAAGCCACTGGTTGAGAAAGTCTGTAGCGTGATCGTCTAGACAAAACAAAGTGACGCTTATAAAGTCAAGTATGTAATGTATCATACTGATGGTTTCTAAATAAAACAGGGGGAGTCAATAGAAATTAGCGGATTATGGGGGTTGCGCATGGCGTGCGGCTATTTCATGTGGCTCGCCGCACTTATTTTTGTCATAAAGCTCGAGCATGTCACGCAATTATGAATAAGTCCATCCTCAAAATATCTCTGCTTTGCACGCGATATTTTGACCAGATGTTAATTCCGTGCAGCCGATGATTAAATGCGAATACAACGATGGGTCGGGGGCGATAGCTAGCCTTTCATCCAAATAACAAGGCAATGATTAAGAGCTTTATACACCATAGTATAAGCTACAGTCTGCTTTTTTTTTTTTTACGATGATCTTACCTTTTTAGAAGAGGTGTGGTGTATCGGTGGGATATCCACGGACTATAATAAAACGTCCAGCGATGCTGCTCTGACTGAAATAAGCAATAGATAGAATGACCTACGTTCTTTACGTAGACTATTCATAGGCTACGGAAACACTACACCGTCAACGTACGTAAATCGAGATGAGAATTGGAAATCTGCGCAAACGTGGGTCAAATTTCTAGACCACGCAAAATGTGTAATAATGTACGGGAATACTTCTAGTCCATATTTAGAGTGAATTCGCTGCCATGAACTCGTAGGCTATGTCAGAAATTAAAGCAACATGCCCAATTGCCTACTAGGCCTATACAATAAAAAATATGTTGAATAACTGTTTACCCTATAAGATTTGCTCATTAGACCTACATTATCAGTTAAATACAATCCCAATGTTATATTGGTAAGCAACATGCTTAGGATATAGCTTAGGGCTACCTAAACAAACGACGTATAGACTATTGGCATGAAGAGCCTAATTCATTTAGCAAGCCTACTTGGACTAACTTCTCAAGTATCCTACTCTGACAGACAGGATCTTGGACAGAAGCATCAAGAATGGCAGACTGTTTGTGAGTCAGATAATTAAAAACATCTAAGTGAAAATAAATCAGAAGTTACTGCAATGACAAGAAATCCCAGTCTTTGATTATGACTGAAGATTCATGCATAACATTTTCTACTTGCAGTCTTAAAACAAATGTGTTGAAAACAACACAACTTGCGTCCAGATAGGGACAACACAGTTTGTGTCGTTTCCAACACATTGCTTATTTGTTACACAATGTGTGTTGAAAATAACAGAACTTGTGTTTGTTTTTAACTGTTTTTTTATCTCTGTGTCCAGATAAACACATTTGTTTAAGAGTGCGTTTATTCCCTCTATAGCCAATAATAATGTATATTATTACCGACCAAAAAAAGAAAAGTTACTTGTTCAGACTCTGAACAGGGCAGACATTCACAAGTGATGGGCAACTGAAAATGACTCCAAAGTTAGCATGGGAGGTTTACAATCAATTTGTGTCCAGTATGATACTCAGTATCAGTGTATGAATCTCATTCAAAAAACCTTCACAGGACATACATCAAAGATACCAAATGATTTTCAGAATCTTTTATAATTTTTCCTCATCCATCAATACATGTAGGCCTATTTTTAACAGCTTAAAAATGTTGCTTTTATTGCATGGTAAGATAAAGGTGGTTACCTACAATCTGTCTGGTGTAGGGGTAAGCATGGAGGTGTCGAGATAGATGACCTTTGTATGTGTCACCCTAAAAGGCTGTACACGGAACTTCACATCTTGTCATTATATGACTGGTCTCGTTTACCTACTGACCACCCTGAATAAGGAAGCTACCACAGGGGAAGCAAAATGTGATATCTTGGCTGGAGAGAAGAGAGCCCACCAGCTGTCGAGGTGCTGGCAAGTTGTAGCAGCAGCATGTTGGTATTCCCAACCAATTTACACAGAGTCAGACCAAAGCAAACAGCACTCGCTGATAAAAGGGGAGAGAAAAATACTCAAGTTGATCAAAATGGCTTCAGGCTTCTGACTGAGATGTGAAAAGACGTCACTGAAAGATAACATTACTGAAAGGTCTGGGATCCACCATGGAAGGAAGAAATGCTTTGATGAATGCCTACATAGGCCCTGCATTGACATATGCATATTTCTCAAGTCAGCCAAATGTGGTCGTATGGGAAATTGCTGTATTATTAATGATTTACAAGGAATTAAGATTGAAAGGACAACTAAACAAAAATTGCATACAATGTTGATGACTAATAGGCCTATTCTTTCACACTTGTGTTAGTTCATCTTAATAAATATAAATGGTAAATAATTGATGTTCAGTTTGGGGTTAAGAATATAGTTGATACAGATTGTTCGGAACAGATTGTTCTTTTTTCTAATGTTGCTAATGAGAGTCTCTAGTGCTTTCTATTACTGGTCACTCCCTGATCCCATCCTTTGTGGTGTAGCCAAGCCACATCATCAAACCAGTGTGGGGAATTTGCATCAAACCATTTGTATTGAAGTGAAGAAAGAAAAGAAAAAAGAAAACTGTACGCACTTGTGTTGCGTGATAAAAATCTAAATGAGATCCAGGTCTGTGCTCCCCACACACTTATCTGCCTAATGAAAATTTCCACCACTGCTACTTTGATTTGTTTTTTAAGTAAAAGATATGTGAACATGTCAACATGTTTTCCTAAAATATTTTTAAATATATATTTGCCTTCAGAGTAGTCTGCATTTGGCATGGAATCCAGTCCAGAGCTGGGTAAAATCCCTGTCTGGGACTCTGGCCCAGGGCGGGTTGAGATAAGGCTTCATGGTTTTAAGCTCCAGAGGTTTGTGACACCACAGCGCAAATAGTAACAAGGTCTGTTTATAGGGGGAAAACACATTACTCGTTTCTAGTGTGTGTAGCGAGCACAGAGTGTTACTGTCCCTCCTTCACTTGGTTTGTGTATATTCATTATAGATAATCAGTTTCCTTTAATCACACCCCAAAATATTCTCATGTAACCAACATAACACACTCACTGTGAATAACTCATGTACTTAATATTAATAACTACGACTCCCAACACAAATTAAATGTTATAGCAATGAGTCTCTGTAACATAAATACCTATTCACATTTAAAAAATCCACAGATATATCCACCAACACAGACACTTTTATCAACTGTATAATTTATTACATTACTATGTTCTAGTATCAATATTTATGATGAAACAAGCAACTGTAAGAGACGTATTCACAAAATTCATGGTTATTTTATACACACTGTCAACATGACAGCATAATTTAAACTTGCCGCATTTCCACAAGCTTACTGTCTTTATCTCATCTGCTGTATTCACAGCAACCACACAATGCAAGCAAGCACCAAAGATGTCCTTCATTCGTGTTATTAACAGTTTATTATAACACAGAGGTGGTTTCCCACATCTGTGTGAGTGTGCAAGAGTTGCCCCTAATACAATTGAGCGCCAGTCACTTTTTCACACCAGTAAATACCCTGCTGACACACAGTAACTACTCTTGTGCAGTCTGTATTTCTTTTGTGTGTGAGTCATAAAGAAAGGTGTGACCCAAGCTATAAGGCATACTGTTAGATAGAAAAGAAGATTTTTAGGGACTTAACAAAAACCCAGAGTTCGGACCGTGCTGCTCTTGGGCAGGCGTCTAGTTCTCATGATCGACATTTTTCTGTCCGTGGGTCTCTGCCTCGGACACGACCCCGACCGCCACGTCCCGGATATCGCTCATCTCTTTGCCCTCCATGCTCTCTAACGTCACTGGCCCTCCCTCCTCCATGCCCCCCTCTCGGAGACTGCTTGTGCTCACCTCTATGATGACGATGCCCTCCCCTCCCTCCAGCTGAAAGATCCCCTCCATCTGCTCCCTGCTCTCCCTCGCTACCCCCTCAGCTTGGCCAAAAGCGCTGCCCTCTCTTGACCCGGCGCCCTCTCCCTCGATTAGTGCAATCATCTGGACGTTGTCACCGGGCCCGGAGCCTCCGACCATTTTGGCCTCGTCCTCCAGCTGAAAGACCACCTCCTGCCCGCCGAGTGGCACGAGGGCCTGAGCAGGTGGACAGGAAAGGCCCAAGTCGTCGCCCGGCGCCTCTGGGTATCCTGCGCCTGATTGTGCCCCCTCCTCGTGGGCCTCAGCTGCCTGGAAATGGAGGATGAATGACTCACCCTCCCCTTCGACGCCTTCCCCCAGGCCGGACGCCCTCTCCGCCTGCCTCTCCGCTCCCCAGTCCTGGAGCAGGTTTAGGGACACCATCCCGTCCTGCTCCTTCCCTCCATCTCCCTCCCGCTCTCCGTCTGCCTGGAAGTGGAGCACATACGACTCCTCCTGCCTCTCTCCACCCTCGCCATCTCCTCCATCTCGCTCTGCCTCGCCTTCAAACTGTAACACGTACGACCTTCCTCCTTCCCCACCTCCCCCCATCCCCACCTCCATCTCCACCCCCATCCCCCTCTCCTCCTTCTTGCAGTCTTCTCCCGTGTCCTTTTCGAAGCACAGCACAAACCTCTCCTCTGGCAATGTATCTGAAGGCTTGACCTCTGCAGGCATAGCCTGGTCTGTCCAAACAGCCGAGGGCTTTGTGAGATGACCACCCTGCATTTTGGGCTCCGCTGTGGGCCCAGAGGTGCTGGTCGAAGCAGCCTGAATGTCACAAGCTGGCGACTGAGACAACTGGCTGCCAAGATTTGGCACGCTAACCGTAGTGCTGAGTGTGGTGACGGCTGCTGACGTGGTGGCCAGCTGGGAGCCTGCTGGGAGTGTGGGCGCTGCCTGACCGGGAGTCTGGGACGCGGCTTTGGGTTTTCGGCCCCGTCGACTCCTGCCGGTCTTGGTGCTGGTCAGCTTCCCCAAAATGGGCCGAGTGAGCGTGGAATTTCGGGGCGGAGGGTTGGTGACGGCCTGGGTGTTGGTGCTGTTGGGGTTGGTTATGATGTAGCGGGGCTGGGTTTGGACCGTCTGAAACTGGGGCATCGGGGTTTGGGCCTGGCCCAGAACGTTCTGCAGCCCCGGGATGGTCTGCACCACAGGAAGAGACTGCGGCTCGGCAGCCACGGGATTAGACGTGGTGGGGACGAGGATGAGGCTGGGCTGGTTCCCATTGGTGCCCTGGCACTGCAGCAGCAGATAGTTCTGGGACTGTGGCTGGGGTGGAGGCGGCGGGGGTGGGGGTGGGGGTGGCGGGGGAGGTTGCGTGGGCGTGGGGTTGGACAGAGGGATGAGCTGCAGCCCCGAGGGCGTCTGGATCATGAAGTAATTCTGCGACGTGTTGGGCGGGATGTCCAAGTTGGACGGCGAGAGCAGCAGCGTGGAGCTGCCCGAGCCGTCGCCCGGGAACAGAGAGCTGAGGCCGCCCGGCGCGTTCACACTCAGACTCAGCGTCTGCGCCGGGCCTCCCGAGGCTCCGCCGCCTCCGCCACTTCCTCCCTTGGCGGCCTTCGCCCCCTCCTTGGCGCCCCCGCTGCCGGCGGTGGCGTGCGTCCTGAGGTGCCTCTGCAGGTAGGAGTGCATGACGAACTCCTTGCCGCAGTGCGGGCACTTGAAATCCTTGCGCGAGGAGTGCGTGCGCAGGTGCAGCTGCAGGTTGGACGAGTGCGTGAAGCTCTTGTGGCACTGCGCGCACTGGAAGGGCCGCTCGCCCGAGTGCGTGCGCTCGTGCTGCTTCAGGTTGGACGTCTGCGAGAAGGACTTGCCGCACACGGAGCAGGAGTGTGGCCGCAGGCCCGAGTGCAGCTGGCTGTGGCGCCGCAGGCAGCTGGTGTTCTTGAAGGACTTGCCGCACTCCTGGCACACGTAGGGCCGCTCGCCGGTGTGCTGCCGCAGGTGGTACTGGTAGTGGGAGCTCCACTTGAAGGTCAGGGGGCAGTAAGGACACTGGAAGGCACGCACACCAGTATGGACCTACAGAGGGCAGGAAAAGAGTTGCTACTGGCATCATATAAATGCACACATTGATTAATTAATTGATTGATTGATACTTCATTAATCCTTAACCTTAAATGAATTTGTTAGAGCAGCTCCATGTCACCAGAGCATCACAACACACATCCAACACATACTCGACATCTAACATAAACCACATCCAGCATTGCATGACAACATACAGCTTCCACATTTCTTGTCAATTAATACCAAGGTTCATTTATTTGGACCACTAGTGCAGTGCCCGTTCAAACATGCTATTCCTGTAGAACACCCGTAGCCCAATTACATGTCTGCAGGTATGCCTGCTTTAAAAAAAAAGGGAAAAAGATAGTAATTTATTTCAGCTAAGCATTCAATAAATACTGAATATTATATGATAATACATTAGCCCATAATAAATGTGCAGAATTTAGGCATGGCTGCATGTGACATTTTTTACAGATCAACATGACATAAGCCTAACAGCTTTTTTGAGTTATATGTAGGCTATATATTAATTGTTAAGCCTATTGAATAACTTCATGATAGAGAAGACAAACCATTTGGTGGAATGATGAATCATCATAGGAAATTTGCAACGATGTGATTCAAAAACCATCTCTTGTAGCCTATAAGTGACATCACGCTCTGTCTGCCACTCATTGTCTGTAGCTGATCAAAATGACATAAGCCTAAAGCTTTGATGTAAGGCTACATGTTTAGCCTATTGAATAATTTAATGATATCAAAGAAGACAAACCATTCATATGAGATTTGCAAAAATGTGGCTCAAAAACAGTCTTTGCTAGCATAAGTGACATGTCGCTGTCTGCCACTCATTGTCTGCAGCTGTGTGGCATTCTGAAACATCCTTAAATTCAGGACCAATAGCCTATCGCTCGTTTCAATTTGGGACCTTGCAGTCGGAATTATTTGTTTATTCAAGTCTCAAGTCCAAAGAAATCTGAGCTTTTCGAAGTGTCAGCTTATTGCACATCATTTTTGCGTTATTTTGAATAGCCACTGCATACCCGTGTTTGTTGGCGTGTTGTTGCAAAATCCATGGAATCATTCTATGCTAGAAAACTGCATACATGTAGTCTTTATTGTTAAGGTCAGACATGATAATCATCCAAACATCTTGCATCTTGACCCCTGCTGTGCCCTGATTCAGTGCTGCCAAAACTCTGCTTACCCTCTCTGTCTCTGGTCCTGCGCTGTGCTGTGTGAGAGGGGGAGTGGCTACGGTAGAGCGGAGAAAGCCAATGTGTGCTTCTTTTACCAATATCAACCACACACACACACACACACACACACGTTCCTGCAACTTGTAGACAGATACAGGTGCAGTACTCACTCTCTGGTGGATGGAGAGCAGTGAGGACCTCTTGAAGCTCTTCCCACACTCAGTGCAGCGGTAGGGCCTCTCTCCCGTGTGGTCCCGCATGTGGTAGCGCAGACCGGAGGAGCCCTTAAACGACTTGCCACACTCTGAGCAGCGATACGGACGCTCTGGAGCACAAAGGAAAACTCCCATCAGAAGGGAAATAACAAGGACTACAGAAAACTTACATTCAAATACACTCTAAGTCCTCGGAATTCTCAACATGTTGCAGTAACTCAACCTTACTAGCCTTGAAATTCAGGATCAGAAATGACAAACACATGTGGCAAGATGCTAAACTACATTGATAAATTAGACCCCTGAAATACCTTTCAACTGAAATGACCCGTGTTGCGTTTTAGCCTTGTGTACAGCATCTTGTGTACAGCATTTCAGCATTTCAGACTAAAGTAGATCAAAATGTAAATAAAGTCTGAGGCTCTCTCACCACCGTTGCCAGGGGTCTTGTTGACTGCCCCTCTGCGGCCTCCTTTCCCTCTCTTGCCCGCCTCCTCAGTGACAGCGATGAGGCTGACGTGGATCTCCCTTTCCCCTTCGCCGCCCTCCTGTGCTTTGGCGATGGGGGAGGACGGCAGAGGCAGGGCGAGGGACGGGGGGCAGACGATCTCGGCCTCGGCCTCGGCCAAGAGCCGCTGCTCGGGCGTGTGCGAGTACTGGTGGGTCAGGAGGGAAGAGAGGAGAGGGAAGGAGCGGTCACACGCCGAGCAGTTGTACTGGGAGCGAGTCTGGGATGACGAGAGGGAATGGGCCTGAGAGAGAGAGAGAGAATGACAGGACAGACAACATATGGGCCAAGGAAAAAGAGTGGTACAGAAAAGACATTACATATAGTTATATAGCAAAGAACATCATTAAAACAGTAATGTATTCAAATGTGTGTTCTAGGTTTCGCAATAGAGTACAAGTGAAGAACAGAGAAACCCCCATGTCCCCAATTGATACACTCCTTCCGCTGACACAATATCTTCCACGGAACAGTGGATAGTCGCGAATACCATAGAACTTGTTTTTTGTGTACACATTTTTAGTCTACGGTAAAGTGTAATTCATAACATGCACACTAAAAGACATAGACAACAACAACTAATATTAAAAACGTATTATAGCATTATCAGTATATTGTTATAGAGGTTATGTAAATTTGGTCACTCAAATGAAAGAGCTGCTGATGTTTTTGCTTAATTCTGGATGGAGCAATGACAAGGGGTAAATATCAATTCTTTGCAAGTCCTCCATGCATTCTTTCCTTCCTTCCTCCTTTGCAAGCCATACGTCCTTATCCCTCCATTTAATAACGCAAGAAGGAAATAATGCAATGAGGATGCAGGAGTCAAGGACAGACATAATTGGGCCCAATTTAAAACATAAACTGTTTATTTTCATAATTACGACTTAATATTTCCTGTTATGACGAACCGCGAATAACTAAAACAGCGGATACGGAGTCTGCTGAGATAGGGTTCCACTGTAACATTGATCTTCATATTCTATAGGCTGCTCAACTAATATATTGCATTACCCCTCCCTTAGCAGCCTGCTCAATCCTACCTGTGCCACATGCCTGGTTAACCCACTGCTGGTCTTGAAGCTTTTCCCGCAGTAGGTGCAGAGCATGGAGACGTTCGCTGCTCCTCCTGTTGTGTCGGTGGGCACGCTGGCCTCGGGGGGTAACTGTGGAACTGTGGTGAAGCCCTGGAGGAGATCGTACTGCGCCTGACCGTTCTGTCCACCAACCCCTCCCTCGGCTCCCCCACCCAGGCTCAGCAGCTCCCTGGCACCCTGCCCAGTCTCTGCCACCGTGGTCGTCTCCACCACCTCCTCGAAATCCGCCAGGAGGGGTCCAGCCCCAACCAGGCTGACGGTGGACGGCTCGGCGCCTGTGGGCTCCCCGGCCTCCGGCCCTGCCGTGGCTCCGGGCCCCAGGGCCCCCAGGTGGAGGGTCTGGTGCTCCTCCAGGTCTCCCTGCGAGGTGAAGGTCTGGTTGCAGCTGCCGCAGCTGAACAGCAGCACGCTGGCGCCCGTGTCGGTGGTCACGTGCACGTGCCCCGCCGCCGCCGCCGCAACCGTGGTGGGCGTCAGCGTCAGCATGGTCTGACCGCCGGCGCCCGACGAGGTGTGATGGGTGAGGAACACTTCGCCCACGCCTAGCCCGGCTTCCTGACCAACGAAGCCCACCATGTCCTGGATCCCGACCCCCACCGCACTCAGCTCCTCCGTGGCAGCGGTCCCCTGCATCACCGCCCCCTCCACGCCCCCCTCCTTCCCCTCTCCCGCCTTCCGCTTGTCCTCCAGGTGCGAGGTGCGGTGCAGCGCCAGGTTGGACGAGTGCGTGAAGCTGCGGCCGCACTTGTTGCAGACGTAGGGCCGCTCGCCCGTGTGGATGCGCATGTGCTGCCGCAGGTTGGTCGACTGCGTGAAAGCCTTGCTGCACACGGCGCAGACGTACGGCTTGAGGCCCAGGTGGACATTCTTGTGTCGGCGCAGGCTGCTGGAGTTCTTGAAGGCCTTGGGGCAGCTGTCGCACGGGTAAGGGCACTCGCCGGTGTGCTGGCGCAGGTGGTACTGGTAGTGGGAGCTCCATTTGAAGGTCAAGGGGCAGTAGGGACACTGGAAAGTGCGGAGTCCAGTGTGAACGCTGCGGTGAACCTGCAAAATATATGAGCAGATTTGCCCTGTAACAAAATCTAATGGCAGTATATGAAGCGCCACAATCAGCTTTGCAATATTAGGCTACATGTTAGTAACAATATATGTGTTGCTGCTGCTTGAAGGAAAGCAGATTTATCCTGGGGCCAGTGCTAATGACATGGCAGAGCTCTGCTATGGTCTAGGGTGTAACCGCTCCAGCCTGCAATTAGTTGTTGGGTTCAGGAGGTATCCTGAGGTATGTAAACATTTCCATTTACTTAGCCAATTCTTCTGACCCATGACCTACATAAACATGATGCCCATATGAAAGAGAGAATATGCCCCAGTTCCACAGCGCTTGGCCGTGTGACTCACCTGCAACAGAGACGAGCGTTTGAAGGCTTTGCCACAGTCGTCACACTTGTAGGGCTTCTCACCAGAGTGGGACCTGTGGTAGCCACACTTTGTACCATTAGAATGACCAGTATTTGCACTTCCACAGGACAAAGTTATACAGCTGTCAAAAATTATAAACTGAGAAACAACACCCTGTGCATGACTAATGTGGAAGCAATATTCAGCTCTGTTGTTGAGGCAAAAGATTAACTATTCTTCCAAAGAACACAAAATCTTCATAAAAGAATCCTGAAGACAAAAGAGGACAAGTCATGAAAGAACCATCCTTCAAAGTAAATATGTAACACAGACAAGACAACAGTTGGTCTTAATGATGGGACAACCTGGTAAGACAGTAAGACTGGAATTTGAAGCATAAACTATTCACCAAAGCATCTTATCCAGACACCTGCTGACCTCTTTCCTCTACCAAATATTTCAACAGAATCTTGCATCTGAGCCAAAAAAGACACTTTGTTTCCATCCATGGGTTGAGTGATACAGATCAGTGTTTCTTAGAGTAAAAGGTTGGGATCTTTTTTTGTCAACAAATTTGCACCTGAAAAGACCTAAAAATTGGGCCCAGATAGAAAAATCCCAAAGTTTCCAATGAAGCAATGAGAAAGATACCCTACAACATGGTGCGTACCTTAAGCATTAGATGAAATGCAAACTGTACGGTAGCCTGTGAACTTACTAGGGTTGTAAAGGCACACATATTTACCAAACCGTTTAGGTACAGGATGTTAGGTTCAATACAGATGTGTACCAAATGTATGCAGTCTCTAACAGTAATCAACAGAAAGGAACGTTTTTTTGCTTGTGGACCATGAGTTCCCACACACGCATAATAAGTGGCAGACTATATGTCAGCTTAGTTATTTAACTACAGTAACTTAATTTTACACCTTTTTAAAATACTATTGTCAGAGAATTTTAAGTTAGTAGTACCTACAGGCTTACAGTACCGAAAATGAACTGAACCGTGACTTCAAAACCGGGGTACTAGGGATGCACTGATATATTGCCCAACATCGGTATCGGCCAATATCAGCCTTGTTGACCGATATTGGTTATCGGCACATCAACATTTACCGATGGCAGTGGCTGATATTTATCGGTTATTTTCAATTCTGCAAAAAGGTAAATGTTGTGCTATGAAGGCCTGAAAGACTTGAAAATGGTATTTTATGAATATTTTAGTTTTGTATAATTAACAACAACAACAACCCAGTAAACAAACAAAGACAAAAATATCGGCATCGGCATCGGTTATCAGCCAATTTATACATCGATATCGGCCCAGAATTTTAGAATCGGTGCATCCCTAAGAGGTACACACGGAACCATGATGCTTGTGTACCGTTATACCCCTAGAACTTACCGCTGGTGGTAGAGTAGTGCAGAGGAACCCTTGAAGGCCTTGGGGCAAAGGTTGCAGCGGTAGGGCCTCTCATTATTGTGGCTACGCTGATGGTGGGCCAGTCTGGATGACCATTTGAAGCTTTTTCCACAATCCAGGCAATGAAATGGGTGCTCAGGATTCTGGGGCACTGGCGTGACGGGAGACGAGGTGGACGTCACCATCTCCATACCGGTGAGCACCACCTCGGTAGCAGTCTTCTCGTCCGGCCTCTCGCCATCCTCCTCCACATCATCACCGGTAGCAAGCAGAGAGGGGAAGGGAGACAGAGACGATGATGGTTGAGTCGGCAGGAGCTCCGTCTGCACCACCAGCGTGGCCACCGAATTGGCCATCTTCATGAGGCCAAGGGTTGGAAGGGTGCAAATGGTACTTGTTAATTTTTACAATCAGGTCCCATCTTTTGTTGTCATTGGGTTCATTCCAGGTGGGCCATCCCCAGCTACCACTCAAGTATGTTCTTCATGTGTGGCTGGAACAGTCTTCATCAGAAGATGTTTGGCAATGAACTTCAGCTGTGAGCAATGAAAGTTGTTTAAACATTTTTCTTATATATATCTATCCTATGACTAACTTTCCTCTCTCTCTCTCTCTCTTTCCTGTGTGTTACTTACAATCCACAGTATTTTAGCCATTGTTAAAATGTCAGTGTAATGTTGAAAGACATTGAAAAATCCATTTATTCACAAATCATGAAAGCATCCCTGATTCTCATGGCTCATAGCATCTAATTGGGTCGGCCAAACATCAACACACTTTTCCTTTAAATCCCACCTCCTCCCTAGTATCTTCCCCTCCTCCCTACTCTACGTTCTGTATCCGTCTGCTCTTGCCTTGTTGTGTCAGGTTATAACGTTTCTCAAAGGCCAAATGCTGAATCAAATATGTGCACTCACCTTCAGAAACAAAATCAAGTCGGTAATCAGTGGATTACTGCATGAAACCAGCGGATTGGGTCCAAATGTAAACCGGCCTTCTCGAGTAAATTTTACCCTCAGTTCGTCTAAATTTCCGATGCGTCGGAACGAAAGGTTTTGCATGTGCACAATTGCACAGGATACTTGTCCGATGTTATTTACATGATATAGCTGATATTGTCTATGTTTTGAAAAAGGACTGAGACCCGCAGTGTTACTCCATACAACCTTAACAATAATCTCGAGCACAAACTAACCAGCAGTCACCCGCCTGCCGTAGCCTCCCAGTAAAAGCTTTAGTTATTGGTCCATCCCAACTTGAATTCAGCCAGTGTCATTGGTCAATAGGTTTGGCATACCATTCTGTTCTGGTTATTAGCTAAATTACATTAAATCATGCTATATTCCGGTTTAGTTTTAGTTTTAGTTTAACCCATCATCATTCTTCTTAACTAACAATGAAGTTAAATTGTGCCAGTACTGAGTAAACACCCGAAGCCGTATGCTCAAGCCTCTTCTACACTTTTCGCAAAGCCTTGTAGGTAATGTAGTTTAAAGACCATTGCAGACAGACATAGCCTATCCTTTGAGAGTACCAGCACCAGGCCACAGTGCATGGGCCTACAATTTGAAATGTACATGTGCTAGTAGAGGCATAATTAAATAGACTGTATTTTGAAGCAGATTCCCGTTTTCTCTTCATCTCAACGATTGCCCTAAAGAGGCAATAAAGATGCAGCTCAGCCTATTGGACACTCATCATACCACCAGAAATTGAAGTTGCTGAAGACAATTCCTTTATTTTTGTGTTTAAATAATTTTATCTGCTTGTTTCCTGGGATACCACACATGAGTGAGAACATTCACTGATGGATGTTGTAGCCTCAGTTTAAAAAAAACAATATGAAGAGATGATTGCAGCAATAAAGATTTTAATAAGTTTAAGTATAAAAGTATAAAACAAACTTAAGAAGGCTGGCTTCTTTGTGATGAAAATAAATAATATTGAAAAAAATATAATAAATTAAAAATACTGTATCAAAATACTAAAAACAGAGTAATATTGATATTGCGACACAATGATAGTGATAGTGATAGGAGTACTGGAAATTATATCATAGAAAACTACAATATAATAGACATTTGCATTGTATACAACATTTTACATTCTGATATGTACACTGTACAGTACCATAGTCTCACAATATCACAATACATAGTATTTTAAGGCTTCGGTTTGATGTTTCTTGAAATTAAACTGCATCTTGATGCAAACCCAACGCATTTTGTGCAAAGAAAAAAAAGATGAAACAGGTCAGTGCTTTGCAACTCTATCTACACATTTTAAAGGCATATGGCACTGTCATCAAACTCCCAACTATTGCTACATCTAGTGGCAGAATATTGTATCCTAAGAATTCCATTTTGGGGTACAACAAACTCCCCGACTTGCCCTTTACACGTAAGTACAATCAGTTTACTATGACAGTTTAAGATACACAAGTGCTACGTGGAATGTGTTATCCTATGAAGCAAAGGCATCACAGGAACGAGATACAGAGGAACAAGTCTAAAAAAATAATTAATGCATGAATGGAGAGACAGCAAATGTAAAACATGTCACAAAATCAAATAAATAATGACACCAAATAAATAACTAACAATAATAAATAAATAAATATATAAATAACAAATAGGATCAAAGATTTATAGGAAAAAGAGGAGGACAAGGAATATAAGGCAACGGCAGTGGCCTACTGATGGCCTCAATGGGGACATGCCGCGTGCTGGCATGGTTAGATCACAGGACTTGGGTAAATTGCTGCAATGTGGTTGTGGTACTTCAGATGAACTCTAACCTATACCAGTGTACTTGATGAGCAACTGCTGATACAGGAAATGTATGTGTAGACCGAACACGGCTGATGGCTATTAGGACGTTGGCCATTCATAACCTGGACACTGGAAACTGGTGCAAAAAGTGTGGATATTGTGGCTGGATAGAGACGGTGGAGACGTCATCATGCTGGGACCTTGGACTTTAAGGTGAGGAATGCCCTTGTTGCCCAGTCACAGAAGAGACGGAACTGCTGGAGGAGCTCTATAGAGGACTGGGCCACCTCCCAGTGGAAGGCTGGGTGTGGAGGCATAGAGGGATTGGGAAAGGGGAGCCGGGGAGCCTCCATTCTGCCCATCTACAGAGAAAAACAACAGAGATCCCTTAGGTCAGGACAAGACATGACGAGCAACATATTATGGCTTACTTTATGTATCTCATCTGTATGGTCAGGCAGTTGTGTACCTGTACTAGTATTATAAACTTCAGAGGAAGAGAGTGCATCATCATACTGGAAGTGCATGCTTACCTGTCGCTGGAGGGAGTTCATAAGGATCTTGATCTGGTGAATGATTTCCATGAGTTTGGGTATGGAGGAGTGTTTATGCTTCTGTGTGATTCGGTGCAGCCAATCAAAGTGATGCTCGAAGGACCTGAGGTCGGCATGGAGCTGGGAGAGAGTGGGCTTCAGCTGTGCAGCGTAAACAGGAAGAGAGACAGAGCGAGAGGGAGAGATGTCAGCTGGGTGTGACGGAGAGCACAGAAGAAAACAACCACAGAGCAAAACTAGCCAGGGCCTTGAAGCAAAAACAGTCCGGAGCACACACATGAAAAGGCCAAGGGAATTTTTATGACAAAAGAGAGAAATGAGGTCACTCGTACCTCTAGTGAGCTGAGATCTGTTGCTCGGTTGCCCATGGATGGGAGAGACTTGAATCTGTGGTTCTCAATCTCCGTGTCAAGGGAGTGTTCTTTCTGAAAGTGAAAAAAAGCAAAACGTATGAAAATAGGCCTCACAGTGCAAATCAAGCAACAAAGCATGCATGTATTAAATGGCCAGAAATGTCAACAACACAGTGCATGCCCTGACACTCCAGACAAGCCTCTTTGCTCTTTGTCCTCTTTGGTGGAATTACAAATGTGTGGAGTCAAAGAGAGTTCACCCCAAATTTAACCTTTAAACATCAGCCATAAAAGTTAGTGACCTGAAACCACAGGATGTTTTTTAGAGGAAGAATAAAAACATATGCAATGACTAAGAACTCAAAGTGGAAGAGACAACAGAGGACCGAGGGAAACTCCAGGGTCGCAGTTAAAAATGGCATCATGACGTGCAGTGCAGGAGAATCCTGATAGTAGCAGGCCTGAGCCACTGGAGGGCAGGCTAAACTTGAGATGGCCAACCAAAACAGGGGCATTGAAGCCAGCACAGGTAGACAGAGTCCTGACAAGTCACACTCTGTGGCAGTCTGCCCTTTACAACTAGAGAGGGCATAGCAATAAAAGCAAGCACTCCAGATAATCAGTCAAGGGGTCTTTGACTTTCAATGCAGAAGTCATAGTGCCTAGGTGGTATTTGACCATTTTATGATGTGTCAATGACTCATCTACTTTATGTAGGTCTGTATAATGAGCAAGTTAAAGCATACAAGAGGAAATTAATGTGTTGAAGAAAATGCTACTTGCTTTTGAACTGGTGATGGTTCCATACATTGTCTCCTAACTCTTTTGTATCCACACTGCCCTGTAATGCTATCCCTAAGATCGACTTTCTTATGTCCCAACCTCCCTTCTTGTCCAAAATGCTGTAATTGCAATGTATGGATTGCAGTACCATGTGCAGGTTCACGATCCTTGAACTTGTGAAATTTATTTTCCTTGGCCTTTCTGATTTCCTATAAATCTCAGACTCTAAAGTAAACATTCTTAATCTCTTTCTCTATCTAGTCTTATCAACACAACATAATGCTCCTTCTCTCTAAGTCAGTATCCAAGCATCCTCTGATACAGCCTCCCACAGATGTGTTAAAAGGCACGCACACACAGACACACACACACACACACACTCACTCTCTCTCTCTCTCTCTCTCTCTCTCTCTCTCTCTCGCACACCCACCCACACACATACAGGTGTGTGCACATGCGCGCACACACACACACACACACACACACACACACACACACACACACACACACACACACACACACACACAGAGTGTGTTGGCCATTCTCTCTCCACCTGGCCCTCTGATCTCTTTATCTCTTCTGCTTCACTTCGCAGGCCATCTCTCTCAGCCCTGTAATTCTCTCTTGTCCTCCCATTCCCCCCCTTCCTCTTTCTTTCTTTGCCTCCACTGCAGATCATGAGCTCACTCGACTGAGCCTTCCCTCCCACCGCCTCATCCTCCCATGTTCCTGAATGCAAATACTGGAATGTGATAAATCCCTTCTGATTTCTATCAGGCCACTTTGCTGTGGCGACCGAAAACTAAACACCAAACACCACACCTACAAAGCCCACAGCTATTTACAACACAGTACATATACTGTGTGCCATGCATTCACTGCACTGGTGCACTGAAGCACACACATTCTCATCAACAGATACGCATGCGTGGCCATGCACACACACACACACACACACACACACACACACACACACACGCACACAATAGCTACATATCTACATACAATGCACATGCTCTGCAACCCACTTGAGAGACAAACACCACACACACACACACACGCACACCACTATTTTATTGCCTTCTTGTGGGGACTTTCCGTTGACTCCCATTCTATTTTTCTTTCCTAGCCTTGACCCCTGTTAAGTGGAACTCCATACAAGAAGAAAAGAAACCAAAATAAATGTTTCATGTCATTGAAAAACTAACAAAATATTTTTTCAAAAGGCGATCCCTGCGCTCTGCCTCTTTGTCACTAGAGCGGCCTTTGATAATGCTCCACCATCCCTCACATCTGGCACCCATACTCCACACAACACCACTAATGCGCCGGCCGATCACAGCTACAGTGCACATCTGAACTCCCAGTTCACCACCGCACATGCATACACCCTCAGGCATGCACAACACAACTAGGGCACAGGAGGGGCAAAGAGTCTAACCACAAGTCGAGCATGGTTTCTTAGAGCAGCAGTATAGTTGGCTACAAGCAGGACATTCATCACCAGAGGTCACTGAGTTCTAATGGCAGCGAAGAGACGCGTTGTCATCCACCCCCTACCCCCACCACTCTCAATCACTTGGTGCCACTTTAAGGAACAAGTGTATTGGAATCACAACATCCCGCTGCAGACGCAAAGGTCTGACTCCCCCTCATGGCTACACCAGCCTCAGTGCTGGGTTACAGGAATATAGATGCCTCACGTGCATTTTCCAGACGGCTTATGAATTCACACTGAGGGTTCAGACACCACAGTGGAGCTGCACCTCACAACCAGGGCGTTTAGCTCCACACTGCGGCTGCCAAGGCCTTTGACGTGCGAGGAGACCTTTTGGGTAATGATAGTAACACCCTGGAGAATCAGTCTGGGCCACAAGCAAGAGTGCCAGTCTGTGGAGCGGAGGGGAGGGTCTAGCAGGTGACCAGCAGGATGTTGGAGCACAGCCCAGAGTTTAGATTTCACAGAGATCGTTTTTTCCCCCCCTAGACTTCAGGACAGAAGAGCACCTGAGGCAGCTTAACCATTAAGTTGAGGCGTCTGGGCAGCCATCCAGGTCACTGTTATTACAGTCAGATAGGGAACTACTGTAATAGATTTATATCTGTATCCGGGTAGCCAGAGTTACCACCAGCTGTGCTAGCAATTGTGATAAATGTATCAGAGTGCCGCAAAGAAGAAAGAGAGAGAGAGAGAGAGAGAGAGAGAGAGAGAGAGAGAGAGAGAGCGTGGGAGGGACATTCATCTAAACTTGCATGGTGGCAGATATGTCCCCACTTTGCTCACACTGTTCATATCATCATATCCCATCATTTCAATTATATCTCACCAGTAGATCTTGTGTGAGTTTCAGCAGATGTTTTGTTTGATTGGTTAGCTTGTCAAAGTCATTATGGACGGGGTATCGCAGCGGCTTTGCAGATGTAAACAATGGCAGCTGGGCCAACAGCAGCGACAGGAGCAAGGATGAGGAGTCAACCAGCACTGAGGGAACAGAGAGAGAGAGACAGAGAGAGAGAGAGTCATTAATTGACATCATTGTAGTTTAACTAGCATTGCTGTAAATTGACTGAATGAGTGATGACATTCTTGATTTGAACCCAGCTGAAAACACTGCCATAAGATAAGCCTATAATGCCTGTTTTACTGGCAAGTACAAACTAAACACCTTTCTCTTCCCAAAGGTGAGAGGAACTAACAGTAGCCTGCAACTTAAATAAACACTGCACCTTAAATCAATAAATGCTTTGCAATATGTCCCTGGGGATTACCGCTTCAAGCAGCCCCCAATAGTTTTTTTTAATGGCCATTGCTGAGGTTATAACTTTCTAATTCAAGTTTTTGCGTTGCAACAGACATATTATAGGCTACATGAACTGCAACTTCTGTCAACATGATGAATTCCTTGGCATGACATGACAACCGCTGGAGCCGCGGGTCAGGTTCTTTGCCAAATAACTCATCGTTTGGCCATAACGTCTCTCTGCTATTCCTAAATGAATGCAATTGATCATAATTTGCAGAATATCAGTTTGAATAGGCAAAGGTTAGGGGATTTATCCCATGCAATGAGAACAACGATTTCATCACCTAGAAGTGGTAGAACTGACACAGGACGTCTTGAAATGGCTACTGACCAAACTCTAATTAAGCTATAGCAAAGTGGCAAGAATACACACTTAAGTTAATTAAGCAGTTAGGTGAGTTCAACAAGTCAATCTAAGCAAAAAAAGACCATGAAGAAACTTACATTTCATATTTGTTCGGATCCCAGGAGTTCCAACCAAAAATAAATAAACAGAGTATGCTATATATAAATAGTTGGATAAATAAATAAATAAACGCGTCAAATTAATAAATAAATGGAAGTCCGGAAAGAGTCACGTGCTCCAAATGTCTTCTTTCCTTGACACTGTCCGCTCAAAAAGACTGACGGTGGTGATAGGTAGCACAGGCTGTGCGGATAGGGAGCGATGGTTTGAATGAATGAATGAAGAAGTGAATGAATGAGAATAGTCGGATCGAGAAATAAAATCAATGTATGAAAAGTTTTTCCTCGATAAAGTTTCGGTTTAGATCCTTTAATCCGTGCGCAGTGGCATGGTAAGACAGATATGGACACATAAAGAGACAAGTAGACTGAGAGGGAAAAAGAGATGGGGAGAGAGAGAAAGACAGAGGTGGATGCGAGAGTGTGTAGGTCTAATTTTTCGCGGAGTGAAATGTTTAGGCTTGTTTAAAACTTCCTTTATAAAGACGTCGGGGTGTATGACACATCGCCTGACTCACCATCCATTCATAAAAACACACACACACTCGAGCTCTTTCCTCCTCCCTCCCTCTTTCTCCCTGCCTCTCTCTCTCTCTCACCCTCTCGCTGTCTGCTGTTTTTTCTAAATTTTTTGAAAAGAAAAAAAAATGTTCCGTTGTTTTCTTTTTTCCTCTTCTCTATCACTTTCTCTCTCTATCTATCTCGTTTGTTTCTGCGCTATCTCACCTACTTCCTCTGTCTCATCCCGCCAAGCAATCTCTGCCTATCAGGACATCCATCTCTTTTCTATCTTTTCATCTCCAAATCTCTTCCCTTCTCTCCCTCTGCAACAGATTAAATATAGCTCATTTTCTATCAGTCAATCTCAGCTTCTGTCTCTATTACCTTCACCTTTCTATCACTTGTGTTGAACTATTTGAATGGAAATGAATAAAGTGGGAAAGTCTGGACCAAATGACATGCTCCCAGTTAAATAGCACATATACAGTGTTAACATCCTGCCCGAAACACACACACACATACACACATTCAAACATGCGCGCACACACACACACACACACCACACACACACACACCTCTTTTTTCAATCTGCCCTCCTGAGACATCGGGCTGTTATTTCCACTCTTTCCCCCCTGTTTTTTTCTGTCTCTCTCTCTCCCCTTCTCTTGCTCTCCTGGGCAAAGGAAAGAGTGAGAGGGAGGGAGAGAAGCAGAAAGGTGTTCTACAGTGGGGCCCTACTGTGTTGCACAGAAACAGTGACTGGACACCACAGTACATTAACCCCAACACCCAGGTAGGAAAAGACGGCATGGGTGAGAGAGAGTGGCAGGGGGTTAATTTAGCATATACAGGCAGCAGAGAACTGTTGCAAAAAGGCAGAAATGAGTTTCCAGAGAAGATAAAGAAATACAGCGTGAGAACACTGTAAGACATCCTTGTGGAGATGAACCCAGGGTTTTCCTGAACCACTTAATGTACACAAAACATACACAAAGAAATGTGCATGCACACAAACAAACACAGACACAGAAGTTGAGGGAGGCAACTTGCAGGTATGCTTGGAGACACGCACATACATACATACATGTATACACACACACACACACAAACCAAAATCAGACACAGGCACACGTAAATGTCGGGTGGAGAGTAGGCTTGTGGTAAGAAAGGTGGCATTCCCGTCTGTTGGGTCAGGAGAGCAGGGAGAAAACGAGCAGTGAGGAAAAGCAAGGGAAGGAGGAAATGGATGAGTGTGCAGGAGGGATGGAGGGAGATATTGACACACTCGCTCTTTTTAATTTCCCACATCAAAGGCCTGTTTGAAGACACAGCTGGGGAAAGAATAAAAGAAAGAGTGAAGTTAGTCACTCTCTCTCCCCCTTTCCCTCCTTCTGTTGGCCCGCCTGCATACCATGATGGGGGTCTCTTGGGTGGCGAAGTTTGTGTGTGTGTGACAGTCTTTAATTCATCCATGGCTGAAAGTGGTGTGTGCGAGAGTGTGTGTGCGCACAAGTCTTTGTGAGTGCGTTAGATGTACAAAGTGTGTGTGTGCTGGTGTGTGTGTGTGTGTGTGTGCTTGTTGGTGGTCTCCTTGTTCAAACTGTCACGTCACCAATCAGTGAGTACAACAGGAGTGACGAATGGAGTGGTTCCATCAAATGCCTCACACACATGGGCACACAAGTTCACGTGCATGTGCACACACACACACACGAACACTCGGATTCAGACAGTAGCCTAGTCATACATGGAGAGTCATCATGTCCGACTTCATAGAAAAACAGCAGTGGGGATATGAGACATGGGTTGGACATAGTGACTCTGTGTTTCTCATGTACATAATCATGACTCTCAAATAACTACTAGCATTTCAGTGACCCTGATTCTTCCAATCACTCACACACACACACCAAGTGCCGTTCTTGAGGACGTACTACTCACACACATGGCCACCCCCCACCACGGGTGCAGGCAAATCCCCTTTTGGAGGCCTGCTTCCTTTGATTGATACTCTGCGCAGAGGGGAGATTGGCCTAATTAAGGCAGTAATGTGTTGTTCCTGGAGGTTAAATATCCCCAGGGGGTGGAGGGTGGGGGGCCAGCTCCTGCCGTTCCCCAGGTTGCTCTCTCATGTCGAGGCCTCTGATCTGTCGCCCTGGGACTCTGTTCCAAGCCGCTACTTCAAATCCTGATGTTTCGCCGCACTGTGAAGGCCTCCTGTTTAGTGCAATCGTCTTTAATTTATTGGGTGTGTAAATAAGCGGAAGAGCGTGTATTAACATCAAGGCCACTTGTGTCCAGCATGGGTTGCATGTGGCGAGTCTGCCGTCATTATGGTGACAATTCCGATGGAAACCACAACACTCAAACGATCCCCATGACAGGCTTGCACAACTGCATGAGAACTTTTCCAAGAGACAAAGTGCCATTCCCAATCTGCCTCTCCATCTGTGATCATTAACAAGTCCAGTTGTTGCCTTGGTAGCTCATCAACAGCATGGCATCTGATTTTTTACAGGATGTATTATACTTTCATTGACTAAAATAAGGCATGACCTAGACCTATGGCAAATCATACGCAATATCCACTAAAGGGCTTTAATGAAACTAGAGTGAAACAAGACAGAATGTTTGTCACCACACTGCAGTAAATGCAACACATAAAACTCACTGAATGAATTTCATGACATAGATCATCTGTTTGGAAAAAACCCAGACATATGACTAGGAACCTGTTTGTCTTACGCTGACACTGTTCATTGTGATGTTTAGGTTCTTTAATGATTTCTCATTTAATCTGACTTGATTTCATTTCTAAAGTAAACAATCACTTCTTATTGCTTTTGTATTTCCACATTAATATCTGTGTACATTTTGTGCATGTTTGGGTGTGTGTTAGATTGAGACAAATTGCCGATTGGAGAACAAAAATATTTATTCAAAGAGCATGCATCTCCTCCCACAGGCCTTTGTCCGTGCAAATGGAAAATGTCACAACGTAGGTGCGACCTTCATACAAGTTTGTTTGCACAAACAAGATTGGTATATGAGACAATACTTTAACTCGACCAAAAATTAAATAATGTGTCAGTAAATATAAACACACACGCCATGTTTAATATTAATGTGTTCTTTGCTGTTGAAAACAGCACTTGTCCCACTTCTCCCCATGAAAAGTGTGTGAAGGTTACAGTGTGCCTATCCCGCTCCCCATCCTAATGTAAACAGCACTGCAAACGCCTGCCGATGACGCCATGAAAACAGGATGCGTCCATGGCTGTTAGCTTGGAGGAGTGTGTTGTAAAATAAATTAATCCTTTTTTTAAATATTGCCCGAGCATCATTTCCTCTGGGGCATTCCGCTGTGGAGCGCGTTGCGGAGACGGCACGTGGCAGTGGTCCGAGTCGGAGTCGTGGGAGTCAACATTTATCGTCTTATGCCGGGACATTTAGATGACTCCTGACCTGTCCGTTCACCCGTTGACCCTCTCCTCCCCCAGAGACTGACCCAGAGGACCATGACTACGCAGCTGCAGTGCCCCATCATGGCATTCATCATGGCAACCAAATTGCCCCCCCCCCCCCCCCCCCTCACCCCCTTCTTTGCCCACCATACCTACGTCAGAGAGCAAGTGAGTGTGTTAATGATTCTTTGGGAAAAGGAGAAAAGGAGAAAGAGAAATGGTGACACAGCGGGGGGATAGTCATGGGACCATAAAATGACGTCCCTCACTCTCCTTTTCTCACAGCTGGCCGCTGCTGTTAATGTGCGCACCGTGGTCCGAGCCAGGAGATATACGGCATAAACACATGCACACACACAACCCATAAGTGGTCAAGAGATATACACCATAAAAGCAACTCCCACCGGATGCAACCCACACAAACAGATTTGTACACACAAACACACGCGAACACACACGCGAACACACTCCCGTTT
>NC_055966.1:5517336-5599836 GCF_018492685.1 Alosa sapidissima
CTAGCTCCTCATTAGTCTTCCACTTCGTATCACTTAAAGGAATGTGTCGCATCATGTCAATCCTCATCTATTTTAGGATCAGCATTTGCTGTTTGCATACACCATTAACCCCCTCTTCCCCCGCAGGTCAACATTTGTGTGTGTATGAGTGTGTGTATGTGTGTGTGTGTGTGTGTGAGTGTGTGTGTGTGTGTGTGTGCACTCGCTCACACTGGCCCCTACAGTATGTCTGTGTTCCATTAACAGCGCCCCCGCAATCTGTCTTTCCTTCCTCCCATTCCATCACTCTATCCCTCTCAGGAATGGTAAGAATGTAAGGAATGGCCGAGTCATAGATAGAGGGATTTTCCCCGAACAAAGTAATGAAAGAAAAAACAGAGCAACAAAGAGAGCTATGGAGAGATGAAAGATGAGGGAGAGGACAGGAAAGTGGGCGGACAAGTGGTAAAGAGGTAAAGCAGGTATGCATATGGGTGTGTGCTTGTGTGTGGACATTTGTATGTGTGTGTGTGTGTGTGTGTGTGTGTGTGCATGTGTGTGTGTGCGTGTGTATGTGCACATGCACTGAGGGATAGTGCTTTGATCCCGTGAGGTGACGTTAAGCAGGACGGAGCTGATGAGAGCACCTCATGACTTCACTGATCTGAGCGGATCAGCGGGGCTGACGCCGAGGCCCAATGCCGGGTGACTCACTGACCTCAGTGGAGCTTCTCCTCTAATGCACCTTTTGTTTGGCTTTTGCCAAGTGCACAGGCTGACCTCAGATCAGCGCACAAAGCTTCGCGCTGACCCTTCTTGTGTGTTCACGCTGAGAAGCGTACAGTAAAGAGGTTTTTCAAGGCGTGCAAACATTTTAGAGAGAGGGAGGGAGAGCAAGACAGAGCAAGAAACAGAGAGAGAGAGAGAGAGAGAGAGAACAAGAGTGAGCGAGCGGGAGAGAGAGAGCAAGAGTGAGCGAGAGAGATTGGATTACCAGACCGCCGGGGTAGTTTTCCCCTGTTGCCTGGTGTTACATCACCGTTTGAACGCCACCGGCTGTGCGGAGGCAAATGCCTCCAGTACAGGGGCCAGATCCCGCCGGCTCTGCAGGGGCAGGAACTGAGATCAATCTTCTCTATATATGGGCTGCACAAGATCAGAGGTTGGGGTGGGGGGGGGGGGGGGCATGGGAGGAGACGCGAGCTGGACAGAACCGACGATCTACGGCATCTGTAATCACGGCATGCGAGTGTTAACTCTGTGTAAACTTACTGTTGGCCCATGGCCAGGTCTCCCAGGGCCTGGAGGCTACACGCTCACCCCTCTGATAATGCAATATTGCCCAACTGAATGGGGAGGGGGAAAAAAAATTTGATGTGTCATACTCTACTTAGAGATGAATAGTGTTTCTAATGCCTCTGTACACCAGCCACTGATGTTGACAGAACACTGCAATTTCCCCCCCTAAAGGATGTGAGATTTATGTGTGACGTGCAATGACAGACTGTAATTTAGCTGCTGAGGCGTGTATCATACACAAGCCTAGCCTAATGATGTCAGAACTATTTCCATGCCATAAAACAATTAAAACACAAAGGCCTCTTTTGAATAGGATATATAAAATGCAAGTGATATCTTGAAGCAATATGAGAAACGCACCTACAAAGAGGCAAGATTTATGATGTGTGATTAAAGATAAACATCTCCCTCTTAGTGTAAAGCAAAGAGGAGGAGAACCTGAGCACACTGTACCATTTACTAAATTACACAGAAACAAAGAATAAGGGGGGAAAAGTGTGAAGGGATATGTGTGTGTGTGTGTGCGTGTGTGTATGTGTGTGTGTGTCTGTGTCTGTGTGTGTGTGTGTGTGCGTGCGTGTGTGTGTGTGTGTGTGTGTGTCTGTGTGTGCGTGCGTGCGTGTGTTTGTGCATGCGCACATGTGGTTGTGTGTCTCTGAGTAAGGGCTGTAATCGTGGGATGTGGGTATACAGGCGACAACGGGGGGAGGCAAGGCATGATGGGTAGTTTGCACACTAGGGCAGAGGTAGCCACCAGAAGCCACTCCATCAACAAAGTTGGCTGGCTTTGGAACAAAATCTGTTTCAAGGTGTAGTAACTGTACCCAGACCTAAAAGCAAAAAGGCAACAAGGGTATGGGGGGGGGGAGGCAGAGGGGGAGAGGGAGAGAGAGAGAGAGAGAGAGAGGGAGAGAGGGAGACTTTTTGACACTAATATGGAAAAAACCCTGTTTGGAGTGAATACGAGAGCAAATATTATTCTTCCTGAGTATTACCACTCTGAGGACCTCTGACCTGGCAGTGAAAGTGCTGAAACAAAAAGCCCAAAGACTTTTTCTGTGCCTTCAAAGAAGACTACATAAAATAAACACTGCCATCAGATTACAGCTGAAAACATGGGGCAGTGTTACTGAGCCTGGGCCTGGGCCTTGCAGCGTTAAGTGTGGGGTCCACTCAGTCAACATCATGACGCAAAACGGAACAAGACTCCAACAGAAAACCTGGGTCTGTCGGAATAAGGGCCCAGCCCACATCGCGCTCAACCTGAGAAAGAAGTGCTGGACGGCAAGAGGGAGGGAGGGAGGGAGGGTGGCCGGCAGGGAGGAGGGCAAGGAGGGGGAGACATTTTGGAAAAGACCACCAAACCCAAATCCATCGCTAAAGCTCAGGGCGAGGCAAAACCCAGAAGAGAAAAAGTGCACCAAAAAAATGGGGGGGGGGGGAGACCAAGACGGTCAGAGAGGAGAGATGGAGTGAGAGAGGACGACAGAGAGAGAGGGAGAGAGAGAGAGGGAGAGACCGTCTCTGAGGCTTAGAGGCTAACCCCAGTAACCCTGCTAACACAGGGCAGCCTCAGACTGGCTAATATGACATCACAGGGCTCTTTTATAAGCTGTGCTTCGGTGACGTAATCGGCCTGGACTGAGGAGAAAGTGAATCTGTCCCTAGGGACTGCCTGGGTGTTTCTCTCGCCCCGCGTCTAACCCCAAACACACACACACACACACACATGTCCACACACATGCACAGACAGACACAAACACACACACACACACACACACACATGCACACACAGACACACACACAGAGGGTAACACTTTCGTAAACATAATCCCGAATATATAAATGGTGAAGTACAAATACACGTTGGTATACTTTGCATGCAAATGCCTACACACAGAGACATAACTTAAATAGACAAACACATACACAAGAATAGAAACACATGCACCTTCATTGACTCAGTTATACGCATATGTGCTACACACACACACACACACACACACACACAGGAAACACACACAGACATAGACTACGCCAGGGCAGGAAACCCACGGCACCTGGGTCTGACTGACCACACTGTTTGAAGTCACATGTGATGCAGCCTGCTGGCATCTGCTCACTGTTAGAGAAGAGCCAAGGGCCAGCAGACTGACTGACCCAACCAGAGCTGTCCCTCAGATCCACAAGGGCAAGACGCTCTTCACAGGCCAAGTGAAGATTGATGACCATGTACTGGCAACACTAGATATTATTGAAGGCAATGGCATGACAACTACAAAGGCCAACACCCCTTTCAGTTTAAAAAAGAACTAAAAGCTGGAGAAAAACCCCATGTCTGATCCTGACAGGCACGGTTGGGGTGTGGAATCAAATTGTGTCAAGAGGTTTATCAAGCTTGATCATTCCAGCCCAAGGAGGTATTTGTACTCTGTAGCAAAAAAAATGAATAAAGTTTAGTTTGAGGTATCTGGCATTCCCACAGGCAAATTAACTACTTGGTATGCAATTCACACTCACTGTCAACCCCCAGTAGCTTGGGTTTGTCAGTGTTGCAATAAAATGACTAATGAGTAATGACTCTATAATTGCTTAGTCAGGACATTCCAGTCTAACATTTTCTTACTTATTTCCAGTTTTTTTTAGTAGTTACATACTTTAGACAGGTTTTGAGTCAAACTGTAGTGTTACTAAACTACTAGTCACAATGACACCGTTGCTGATTTAATGTATTTCTCTTCCTTTTCAGTATTTACTCAAATTACCCTTACTAAGACATCATTACTGCTGAAAACACATTACTATAGGACATAAGTAAGCTTTACCGCTGCCAAAAATTACCCTTGATGAGGACTTCACCCTTGTTCAGCTACCACCACTGTCTTAGATGACCATACTCTCATAAAATTAATCAGAGTCACATGTTTTTCATCCAATAAAAGTCTGCCATCCATTTAGGACATGAAGTGTTCTGGTAAAAAGTGTGGAATGTGCAAACACAGTAGGTGCTGTGAGGTTTTGATGCAATGTTGACTAAACGGGAATCAATGGGTGAAAAATGAGTAATTGTCATTCACCCAAAGTGTTTATTGATGCCGTTTCACAGGGAAACCACATGGTCCACATTTCTTATGTTGAAATCCTGGATTTGGGCTTACCAGGCATTACCAAGAAATCAAGAGTGGTGGTGGGGGGGGGGGGGTTCCAGTCCAGGTTATTACCGGAGAGTTCCGGTGGGTAGAAATGAAACAAAGTGCCCCCCCCCCAAAAAAAGGGGCACAGTGTCATGACCCTTTATGGCTGTAATGAACTCATTTTCAGGTGGTCCAATCTTAAGCCTGAAGGGCCACTCTTCAAAGTGATTTTTTTCTCTCCGGCAAGTGCTGGAGTGAGTGGTTAGTAGTTCAGCCTAAAAGCAGGCAAGCAGGAGTTTATTTTTAATGGGTAAGTGGCACAGGGGAAACCCCGTGAACAGCAGGCCTGTAGAGATCAGGCAAGAGCAACCTGTAAGGAGATTACCACAGTAGGCCCCAATTGCGTCCTTCACTAAGTCAACACACATGCAATCACTTATACACACACACACACACACACACACACACATGCACACACTCTTCTGCGCACACACTTTTCTGACTCAGCTGTTTTGTAGGAAGCCCGCTGCCTTTGAAGCGGGGAAGAATCTTTCATTACTTGAGACATGGAGAAAAAAAGACAGAGGGAGATGACAGAGAGAATAACCAGCTCATTGTCTTCAGAGTGCCCCCCCTCTCTAAAAAAAATAATAACTGTGAGGTCCTAATTACAGACACACCATAGCAGGTGGCAGAATTTGCACCTGGGAAAGTAAGTGGGTTTGTAAGAAACGATGGTGCAACAGGGAAAAAAACCCTGCTACTTGAAGGGTGCAAATCTGTCCATGTGTATGTCTTTATGATGTTGCAGACAGACATTACTCGTTAACAGTGGCCGACTGACAGTGACAGATTGTAAAGGTTGGCTGTACTGCTCCTAAAACAGACACATTAAAAAACCATTACAATGCTGCTACTGTGCCTCTGTTAAACCGAAGTTCATCTTTACCGTTCTCAGAGGGGGGTACACAGCTGGGAATAATCAATGCAAGTTATGACGTTTGGCTGACAAATTCAAAATAGCCCATGGCTACTCTCACTCACAAACCACAAGACATTTTAAATCGGATATCACAGTCACTTAATTGATGAAAGTTCGACCACAAAGAGAGTGAAATGGTGATTCATACCCCCAGTTGACTCGTGTGTTTGAGGGGACAGAGGGACGTCTGGACGGATAGGTGCCCGAATGATGCAAGAGGCTCTCATGGGATGCCTTCTTACCGTAATCGCGTAGTTAAGCAGGAGCAATTGTCCGGAAGAGAGGAAGACATCTGGAAAGCCGCCAAATCTTAAGCAGGAAAAAACGCACAAGAGCTGAACTTGCTGGAGAATGACGTCAGTACAAAACGTGGGATTTTCGGACCAAACAAATCAAAGCCTCAAATACGGGCATCCGGGTGATCACGAACGGTCTCTTGCAACACACACACACACACACACACATAAAACAGCATACATGGCCTTTTTCGTGCACAGCTGTCGTGTCTGTTGAGGTCAAGGTCATCTCAGTTTACATGACAACTAGACTGATGACAATACCCAATATCCGAGATAATGTTACCTCGAATTTCGCATGTTGTGATGGCATTGACATAATGCGACGTGGTGACCCAACATTGTCAACTTGGCCAGAGTATTCCATTTGATAATCCACAGGTTGTCTTCATTTTGTACAAGGATATTCAAACAGGTGGGTGCTCTTTAAATGACAGCTGTGAGGACACCGCTCTCCCCCTATCTTACCATCACAACCTGCAGTCTGATCCAAAACAAAGACAGATAGGAGGAGAGCGCAAAACAGAGTGTGCTCATTAGGTCCCAGACTGCTATTCTTGGCAGAACAACAGTGGCTCTCATAAATTTAAAGTGAATAGATATACTTGCGAAAGATTTAAATAAATCAATGTCCATACACCGAACACTCACCAATGGCCATAGCATTCACGCCACCCAGTGTTTGTAAGGAGAATCACAGGGTTAAGTGTTGAAATGTATACTTGGCACAGTTGACAAAAACATGGTTTTTACCAAGGAATTCGGTTTGACATCAAATAAAATCTGATCAGTCAGTTGTCTTCCAAATCACAACTTTATTAATATTCTATGGGGTGTAATACATTGGTATAAAACATGGTTATACACAAAAGAACTTGAAGGAATATTGTCTGGTTATGATATGGTCATTTGGTTCACGTGGTTATTAATAAGAATTAATTTGCTCTAAATGAATGCTCAAAAAGAGTATCACTGGCAGATGATGCCATCTCCTGCTACCCAACTGAACATTATGCACATGGCATCCGATGTGACGTTCCATCTTTAGAACCATTATTCCACAACCTCTGGACTTTTCACAGATTAACAGTGATCCCACCATGTGTGTGTGTGTGTGTGTATGTGTGTGTGTGTGTTGTTATGATGAAGGTGTTCATCCTTACAGAAAGCCCCCTCTCATGTACACTGTAGATTGTTTTGTTCTTTTCGTTGTCTTCCACCTGGTCTCAACTTTTCAAGTCTCCATTGCATCCAGGCAACAGTTCAACTAAGATGAGTATCAGATGTCAGTTATAATGTGCTCTGATTAAACACTTCTCTGAATAGAAACAGATTTTTGCACTGCACCAGCAGATCTCCCCAGAGGACCAATTACAAAAGGAAGCCACAGGCCTTATCCCACCCTCAGCTTGAGCAATCTATATTCAAATAAGGTGTTCTGTTCAGTCCATACATCTGTCATAACCGTGTCACTACAGTCTGGTCCTCTGATTGGCTGGCAATTCATCCTGATCAAGCCCCCACAGGAAAGTACGCAGGCGTGTCATTTCCTTCTGCAGTTCAGGATTCGGGATGGGCTGGGAAAGATCCAGGCGTGGTGTCTCATTTGGGAGGATGAGTGGGGGATGATCCAGGAAGCTTTCGAAAATATCTAAGGGAATAAGTCAAATAATGTGAATGCTGGATAAGAGTCTCAAAGGTTGCTTGATGTGTGAGGGACCACGTACCTCCACTGAGTTCTGTACCGGGGGGTGGGGCCCAGGAAGCAGGTGGGGCGCGGGCAGGACCCAACTTGTAGTGGGTCAGGAGGTGATGGAGCTGGGTGGGGCTCAGCAAGGTATGGTCCTCCAGGAGGCTCGGCCATGAAGACTGATCAGAAGAGAGCCCATCAGACAGAGGAAAGATTTAAGACCAAAACCTTCACAAGGCCATCCATAAACATTATGGTGACAGTGAATGTTATGGTTTTAATATGTGATGCTGCCTTTCAGGGACACCACTGGTTTTTGAGACATGTGGTGATGTCTACACAGAGCATGAAGGTATATGTCAAATGACATGCCATGTTCATATACACAGCCCAGTCTGGACCAAGTCACAAATGTGCTAGTTTTACCTGGATCAGGCGTGTCTTGGGAACACAAAGGAAGTTCACTGTGACTGACAGTTTCTTAAGAAACTCAGAGGCAATGTCACCCAGACCAGCGCCTTGCAGCCAGTCCAGCACCAAGTCCAGATTGGTCCGAATCTGAACTGCTCTTGACCAAGAAAAGAGCCCATCTAACAAACAAGATCATAAAAAAAAAGTTTCAGATTTCATAAAAGACACATTTATACAGTGTTTAAAATTGTTGCAGTTCCTAATACTTTTGACTTTTCACTTTGTCTATGACAAGTGGCCGGGCACCTCTCTCCAGCAGGGTGTTGAGCAGGGAGGTGTTGGTGAAGAAGAAGAGGTAGCCAAAGGTCTGCGAGGTGAGCGGAGGAGAGAGGCAGGCGTCCCGCGTGAGCTGCAGAGAGCAGCGGTACACCTCCACCAGTCCAGCGACGGTGGGAGGCAGAGCGGACACGTCATCCTCGTCCTCCCTCTCTCCTCCTCCTCCTCCTCCACCCTCAGCTTCACCTTCACCACTCTTGCTCTCCTTTGTTCTGGCCGTCTCCTTCTCTTTCTCTCCTCGGGAGAAAGGGTTGGTCTCCAGCAAAGCTGGCAACAGGGTGTACAAGGTCTGGTGGAGTGATGAGAGAACACAAAGGAAAGAATGGCTTTGAAACACAATACGTAGTTACAGTAGGGTACACCAGAGCCTGTCCAAAAAACACATTTGTTTTGCGAATACAAATTAGCACACTATGTGGAGTGGTGAAATTTTGCGTATGGTAATTTCTTTTGCTTGTTTTTGCCTGCTCTCTACAGCAGGTACTTATGCATTCTCACCTTTGTCAGGTGATAAACACACTGTTGGAAAGTGTGCATGATGACATCATCGAGTTGTGTCAAGGCTTCAGAGCAAGTGTCCATGTCGGCTGTTAGAACAGGGTCACCTGGAGCTGCACGTCAGAGAATCAAAATATTTGGGAATATTATGCTAAGTATCTGAAGGTTAGTTGCCAGATTCCATGAACATTTTTAATCAAGCAGACTCATGTGTCATTTTCATTTAAATCTCACGATGTAAAATACACACAGTGCTAATGCAGACCGATTATTGATATCAAATAAACAGTCGGTAGCGTTTTTTGTTTGTATTCGCCAGTTACTTGTTTTGTCTAATGTTTAGGTGTAAAGTTCAAAGCAGAGGAGTATACAAGACGATAGGAACCAGGATAGACAAAACAATGGAAATGAGACAGAGAGTTTTGGGATAGCGAATGTTTTCATTGGGACATGATGTTTTGAATAAGCATGTTTTTTTTTGTTTGTTTTCTGAGGAAAAGGTCCATGCTCACCCTCAAACTCCCACTCTTTCTCCATTGCCTCGACCTTGACCTGAAAGAAGTTGAGGAGCTCAGTGGCGTTTGACATCCAGAACATCAGAGGGCGGAGGTCTGTTGCTAGCTGCTGCACACTGGGGGGGCTTAGGTCACCATTTGAATCTGTGGGGCTGGGATTTAACAACGCTCAAGGTCACATATTTGGTAAACTACCATACACATGTAATATAGGCTATATTACGTGTAATTAAGAATACCTAAACATTTCTTGTGCCTATGTTATATTTCATAGATTATACCCACACTAGAATTCTTCTCTTAAAATTAAGCAATGACAGCATGCTATTCTTGTTCTATAAAATCGATTATGGTATACAGCTTCATACAGAAATGAGAGGAAAACACAGATAGATCATGCAAACTTATGCTGTCTCCATCCAGAAAGCACATTATGTAAATTAAAAACTCTGAAACCAAAATGCAACTGAATACTATAAAAACTGTCAAGATTCAAGAACCACAAAAATGTTCTTACTTTTGTGTGGGATGCTTGTCCCCAAATTCTTTTATGTTGTCCTGAAAAGAGTAAAGAAATCAGGGAGAGGGGGGAGCGAGAGATTAGACCACATTCAGCTGAATGACGGAGGGAATGTCTGACTGATTCATCCGGACAATGACAGCACATTTTCCGAAGGAGTGGAAATGACATCAGTCTCTACCTCTGTTTACAAACTCAAGCAAAATTCCAGTGAAAACCCATTTGTCTGGAGCTACTGCTGATTCTAAAGCTGGATCTCAGAGCACAGCATTTACAGACAGCAGACCATTTCAGGGGGGCAAGAAAAACATCAACAGCTCATAAACGAATCCATCATCTGATCTAACATGTTTATGTAAACTCCAAACGGTTCTGTCTCCATTACATCTCCTGGCAACACATTGACAGCATTCCCTTTGCTCAACAAGGGAGTATTAAGAACATGTCTGCATACATATTTCAATAAATGTATTACTTGCAATCGCTTTGGCTTGTGCTACAAAACAAATTTCAGGGAGCACAAAAAACTGCAAAAATCACAAATCTGAATATGATCACATTTTCCTTAGACAAGGTCTTTGTCTTCTGTTCTGCTGCAACTACATTCTTACCAATTAGTGCCTTGTTTTTGTAAGAAAAGCAACTGTTTACCCTACAGTATGGTGAGATATTTTTGCACATGCACTGTAGTGCTGGAAAGCATCACATTTAGCCTCCTCTTAATGAATGGCGTTTTGAAAAAGACTGCTGTTAAAAACAAAAACAAAATGCCCACTTGACTTGACCATCAGCATGCAATGCTTCAGAGTTACATGAAATGTGGTCCAAGAGATGTTTAACCAGTACAGGCGTGTCTTTATGGGTGACCTTTGCCTTATTCCTATCTCATTTTCCACATAATTGCAGCTTTACCTGGCTCAATGATGGTCAAAGAATAACCACCTCTGCCAAATGTTTGAAGATATGCTTGTTTTCTTAAATTTGTTGTATTAAGTAATTAGAGATATCATGTTCCGGATCTACGGCGACATCCAAAAGTTTCCACTCACCCACACAATGCCTTTGATGTGGGTGGCCGCCTTTAATAACAGCTGGGGCGTGAGGGCAGGGTCCAGGTGTTTAGAGGCATAATCAATCATGACCGACAGGAGGTAGGCAGGAGCAAGAGCGCCACCTCCTGAGTCAGGGGAAGAGTTCTTAGAGATGATCTCCTGAAGGAAAAGGTTGGGCCCGAAAAGAGTTTGCTGTGACACATTATCCTTGACTGTTGCATTGAATATGTGCATCTTTCTGGTATTAGTGTACACCTGAATTTCCCCTGGGGATCAATAAAGTATCTATCTATCTATCTATCTATCTATCTATCTATCTATCTGGTTAACTCTCATTTTCTGTCTCAGATGCACTTCCAGTGTTTATCTGTGGTTAAATTACTGTATTTAATTCTGGTTAAATATTCTCATCCAAACCTGATCAAGCTTGCCTAATAGGAAGGTACAAGTGGAAAGGCCCTGCCTTTTTTTCAAACATGTCAAATGATTACAGAGTTTAATGTCAAGCAAGAACAGTTTTAGCTGCAGGTCTGATCTGAAACAGCCTTTTATCTTTTTATCAGCTGCAGCCTGCTAGCTATGCATGGCATGGATTTGGCAATGCCCTTTTAATTCAACACTCGTTCCTGTAATTCCCTGGAAATAACAGTCACCTAAAGTGATCACTGAAGGCATTCATTCTCATGTAACAATGCTCAGTTGTTTGGAGGGCTTATCAGTGCCAGTGTGAGCTGAAAGTAGGGCTCTTTCAGTAACAACGTTCACTTGTTTCGCCACTCACCTGTAGCAGTGCATCTGCATGTCTGGGCTGGAATCTCAGCAAGGCCTCGGCTGAGCCCAGATACTGCCTCAGCATTTCCTGTCGGTCCACCATGGCTCCAGGGCCGCAGGAAGCAGATGAGTCGGCTTGCCAGGGAAGGGGTAGAGCAAGTGGAGGGGCAGGGGTCACTCGAGGGTCACGGTACAGGAAGAGGAAGTGACCCCCGAGTCCCAACAGATCCCCTGGCTTCAGCACAGCTTCCCTGTACAGCGGCGCTCCATTGTGGGTGACAGCTCCTCCTCGGAAAGGACGCACCAGTGCTGAGAAGGTTCCAGAAAATATGAAGTGGGGAGTTAGTGCTGTTGCAGACTACATGACACACATTACATACCAACACACTTGCAGATAAGTGTGATATAACACCCACTATACAGTACAGTGGGGGAAATCTGTAATGAACATGTCAACGTTTTTTATTTCCAATGAGGCTATTCACATGAAATTTTCACCAGACATTTGTATTAACTCGACACATCCAAATCCACACATATAAAGAGATCCAAACATTAAAGTCCATAAATAAAGTTATGTGTAATAAAGTGGAATGACACAGGAAAAAAGTATTGAACGTGCCAACTGAAATTTCTTAAATATTTTGTGGAAAATACATTTTCTTGTATGAAGAAACTAATCAGTGACCGTATTCAGGTGTGATTTTGTGTCCATTCTTCTAAACAGTCTTTAAATCTTGAATATTCCAGGGGGCCCTCTTGTGAATCCTGATCTTTAGTTCCTTCCACAAATGTTTAAATGGATTTAGGTCAGGGCCTTGATTTCCTTCCTCTGAAACCAATTGAGAGTTTCCTTTGCTTTGGATCGTTGTCCTGCTGGAAGGTCTACTCACGTCTCACCCTTATCATCCTGGTGGATGGCTCCATTCATCATTCCTTCAAATGTATGAAGTCTGCTAGTACCATGAGATAAACCTCCAAACTTTGTGGTTGGTATGGTATTTTTAGGGTGATGTACAGTGTAATTTCTCCTCCAAACATGGTGTGTAGTATGACAGCCAAAAAGTTCAATTTTGCTCGTCTGACCAGACTACATTCTTTCAGTATTTCATAAGCTTGTCCAAAAGTTGTGTAGCAAACTTTAAATGGGCTTCAACATGTTTTTCTTCAGTAACAGACTCGTGCGGGGTAGAGGTGATGATTTTCATGACCTGATTTTCTCTGTAACAATTGTACCTGCTGCCTCCAAGACTTTTTGGAGCTTTCTACAAGTGGTCCTTCTTGGGCTACTCTTCTGACTATCCTTCTGACCCCTTGGACAGAAATCTTGCAAGGAGCACCTGTGCATGGGTGGTTGATAATGTAGTGATGTTCCCTCCACTTGCTGCTCACTGGAAGATTCTGAAGTTTTGAAATACACTGTACATCTGTAACCAACTAATAAGGTTGCGAAGGTCTTGGGGAGAGCTCTTTGCTTTTACCCATCAGGTGTTTCTTGTGTGTATTTGGTAACAATACCAAATACAAACTTTATAGCCCATCAATATGTTCTAACCCAGATTATATTAATTTGCACAGATAGGAGGTATTATTACTTTCTAACAACTTACACATTTCAGCTGGTTCCCTGGTTCCTTGCCATTCCTCGCCTTGGTATACTGCTTTTTCTTAGCGTGTTCAATACTTTTTTCCTGTGTCATTTCACTTTATAACACAAAACTTTACTTATGGACTTCAATGTTTGGATTTCTTTATGTGTGGATTTCCTGAGTTAATACTAATATTTGGTAAAAATTTCATGTGAATAGCCTCGATTGAAATTTGCTTCCTGAAACAAATGGTGACGCGTTCAATACCCCCCCCCCCCCCACCCCCTTACATACTGAATGACAGTTCTATCACAGTTCTATATTGATTCCCTGTCACTAATAAGCTACATTCACTATATCACACATATACCGGCACCTGGTCTGTGAGCCAATAAACAACGATTTTTCTAGTTGACCTGCATTTCTTACAGCTCTTCTGCACCCATACATTTTGATTTCTTTATTTAGATGCTTTTATCCAAAGTGAAGTAGTAGAAGAAGGAGGATGTAGAATGAAGTAGAACGAAGAAAGAAGGGAAGTCCATGGTATGTGCATGTTATGTGTGTTGAGTTGTTAGATGTGTTAGGAAAGGAGGTATTCTCGGAAGAGTTGGGTCCTCAAGAGCTTCTTGAATATAGGGAGAGACATCCCTGCTCTGGTAACACTTGGTAGGTCTTTCCACCAATAGGGAACATTAAATGAGAATAGTCTGGATTGAGTGTGTAGGGACAACAGTGCCAGACAATGTTCCTTGGAGGAATGCAGCGACCAAGGGGGAACATACGCCTTGATGAGAGCATTTCAAAAAGTAAGACCAGACACAGCAATCATTTTGTAGGCAAGCATTAGTAAGTTAAATTTGATGTGGGTGGCTAAGGATAGCCAGTGAAGCTGAATGAACAGCAGGGTAACGTGTGCCCTTTTGGGTTGATTGAAAACCAGACACGCCACTGTGTTCTGGATAATCTGTAGTAGTATCACAAGCTGGGAAGCCCATTAGAAAGCCATTACAGTTGTCAAAGTGAGAGATAACCATAGGATGTAACAAAACTAGGTGGCATGTTGGGTTAGGTGCGGCATCATTTTTCTTATATTGAATAGTGTGAAACGGCATGACAGAGCGACTAAGGTGACATAATCAGAGATAGTCAGCTGGTCATCAATAAAGACACCCAAGTTTCTTGTAACCTTGGAAGGCGCAAGAGTTAAGGAGTCCATGTGGACATGTCAGAGAGACAATCCAAGATCCGGGCCGAGGTAGGGAACGACAGAGTTGGATATCATCTGCCTAGCAGTGATATGAGAAGTCATGGGAGCAGATAATCGGGCCCAGTGAGGTGGTGTACTTGCCAAAGAGAATGGGCCCCAGCACTAAGCCTTGGGGCACCCCTGTGGTGAAGTAGTGAGATGCGGATGTTTGTCCTAGCCAAGACACATTGAACAATCGCCCAGTGATTCAAACCAGGAGTGTGCTTTCCCTGTGATGCCCATGTGAAAGTATGGTTAGTAGGATGCGGTTGTTGACTGTGTTGAAAGCAGCTGTTGGACTGAGCTGCTGCTCTGGCTGCCTTTAAGGCTTCTGTCACAGACAAAAGAGTAGTTTTTAGTGGAGTGGCAACCTTTAAAGCCGGATTGGATCAAGGAGGTCTACCTGTTTCTAAACCACGTAACTGTTAGCACAGTTTCGAGCAAGAATGCTATTTCTGTGTGTTACCTTGTCCACGAGGGTGCTCAGGTGCGGCAGAGTCTCTCCTGACCAGCAAATGTCGGACAAGGAGGTCAGGGGCCGAGAGGAATGTGTCCACTTTCAGGGGCCTCTTCCCCTTCCTCTCCCTCTCTCTGTCCTTCTCCCGCTCTCGCGGGGTTGGCTTCCTCCCAAAGACGTGTGTGTGCCCGGTCATTATGTACAAAACAAAGTCCTGAAAAAAATAACAAGGAGGAAAAACAGACACATAGATAGAGAGTTTAGAGATGGAGGTAGAGGAAGAGAGTCGTCTGTTATCTTGCCTGTAGCGGTTGCGGAAATCAGCAAATCTCCAATCTTAAGTTGAATAAAAATGCATGGAGATAAGGAATGAAGTGTGTTACAGTTTTTTACAATCGAATCGTGAGTGAGGTCATTGTGCATGGTGGCCAGGGATAGACACAGGCTCTCTGTGCTGTTGTGCTTGGGCATTGTGTGGCTCTATAGCTGTTTTGTGCTTTATGTTGAATGGAAGATTCTCTCAAAGGTAGGGAAACAGTGATGGTATGTGAAGATTAGAGGGATGCAGGTATGATGTAATGTGCCAAGTTTGATAGCGTCTCGGACGCAAGTCTAGCCTTGCTCTGGTCGTAGCCTTGCAGCAACAGGAAATACGGGCGGTCTGTGGGCGGGAGGATCAGACTCTGCGACATCACTTCCAGGTCACAGGCGGAGATATCCTCTTCCACGGTTCTGGTGCGCCTGTCCACCTCATTCCCCACCTTCGAACCCATGACCTTTTTAGATAGAGTTTGTATGGTCAGCATGGTGCAGCAAAGCCTTTCCTTTTCAAACAATTCTATTTTGGGAGATCCCAGAAACAAACATCCTATTTTTAACATAGAGAAAATACTCTAGTGATTTATTCCTTGTCGCTATGTTTCACCCACCTCTGAGGCCTCTGTAGCTATCATCATGCTCATAATGTTCTTCCTATCATTGGGTCCGGCACTGCTGTTTTGGGCATTGCTTGGTCTTCGAGGGTCATTCGTGGCATTGTTGCCTTGGCGACGTCTCAAGCTCAGATTCATGTCACTGATGCTTCTCCTAAGTTCCGAGTTGCGTCCGCGGTGGCCTCGTTCATTCTCCTCTGGTCCACCCCCAGAGGACATGCGGCTTCTCCTCCAGCGAACTAAACATGGATAGATAATACTGTTTATGGTGGTGGTATGAGTCAAAGCCTTTAAGTCATTTAAGTCAAAGCCTTTGTGTCATTTTACAGTACAGTACAGTAGGTGAGTGTAGACTCTGTAGTATCTTACCCTGAGAGTTCTCTCCATCTCGTTCTCTCTCCACTTCTCTATTCCTCTCCTCCCTTTCATAGTCTTCTCGTCGCTGGATTTCAAAGCGCCTCTCAAAGCCATCCTTTGGCCGCCACATGTCCACAAGGAGTAAGGGACATTCCCAGGGGGCCACACCCCTTCGACACTCGGTTTCCCATTGGAAGGTTCCATCTGGCTGGTGGATGGGCTTTCCAATGACATCACACAACAGGAAGTCCTCAGGGGAATGTTTCTGGAGAGCTGAACAGGTGTGAGAGGAAGCGAGACTATTCAGGCTTTCATTGAGGGACTTTCTTGTTGCCATTGTTCAATACTGTGTACAGCAAGTCAGCCAAGGACAACAACATAATGTCATAAACACCCCATTGAAGCAGCATAACAATGATGACACTGATCGCTCAATAATATTGCTAGACAAACATAGTCATACATTACAACTGAGTGTAAAGGCCCTTTCGCACTGTCGAGACCTTTTGCAGATACTAGAACATGTTCCTAGATCCCCTTTTTTTGCGCATTCAGATAGCATGGAACTGGAAATTAAAGAGTTCCTCTGCCACAGCTCCTATAACTATTTGAGCTACTACTTTGGGATAGGGTCTTTTCCCTGTGCAGGAACCATGAATGATGTGCGGCCAAGGCAGCAGAAGTGCCATTTTTAAAATCTAAAAGCTTCTGTTTAAATTTGCTTCCTGATGAACTTCTAGTATGTCAATAAACTTTAAACTACAGTAGCTAGTAACTAAATAGCAATGCTGTCAGTTTCATTACTTTATGTTCATGCAATAACTGGGCTACCTACTGTGTGCGAATGCAAATAGAATAAAAGCCCTAGGGAATTTCTAGGGGTAGCCTCTGCAGTTAGAACTGTGTTCTTAGAATTGTTGTGTCCAAATGCGAATTAAGGTGATTAGTTTGATTCTTATGTCCAATTATTCCAATATCCAATAGTGAGTTCAATAGTCAGTATGAACAAGAGTTGATTAGTGTGAACATTACCCTTCATCCGAACCATGTGGTTGTAGGAAGTGGGCAGCCTACTTGTCTTACCTGAGTCATCAATTTCAGTGTCCCTCTCTCTCTCAGTGTAGCGGGTAATGACCTGTGCAATAAGCTGCCTGGCAGTGGAGTGGATGTTGGCCAGTAGACTGCGATAGTTGGCACCACTGGACAGAGCGTCCCCGTAGATCTTAATGAGTCCAGGAGCAGTGGACGTGGCCGGGGGTAAGTAGTGATGGGTGGAGGGGGCGGCAGAATGTGCCCACAGCTCCCTCTCGCGGTCCCCTACAGCCCGGTCCCGGTCGCTGTTGGAGCGTCCCCTCAGGAAGAGGTGGGACAGGCGCTTGGTGCGGGACTGAGGGGCAGCAGGACGGGGCCTCATGAATGCGGGGGAAGGAGACGGGCACGGGGAGGGGGCAGCCAGGGAGGGCGTGGAGACGGACAGGGCAGAGGAGGGAATAGAGGAAGCCTCATGGAGGGAGGCAGCGTCCGAGCTAGTGTTGGATCTGGAAGAGCAACACAAAGAGGATGGCATTAAGATACACACAAACACACACACACACACACACACACACACACACACACACACATGCACACAAACATACACATGCAGGGAGTTTCACTCAGTGTTACATTTCCTGAGCTTTGTATTACAGGCATACTAAGACGCTCACATTAACATCTACATACAGTGCTCAACCCATTCAAACCCTTTATTTACTGGTATCCCCGTCAGTATCACTCTCAATCGGCTGTGTCATGTTTCTTTATTTGATTGGAAAACACTCTAATCAAATTTCGCCACTACACTCTGACATAGGTACTTTGGCAAATGTAATTGCTACATACGCACAAGGTTTGGTAAATGAGTTATCAATGAAATTCTACAATCTCATTCGAATTCTATGACGCCCTGTGAACAAACTTAATGCATTTCGTGGACGTTAAGTATTTTTTTAGTGTAACTCTGTTTGTAGAATACCCAGGCATTCTTATGGAAATGTCCGATATTTTTCAATGAAAACATGCAGATGTCTGTGGGTGTGGTGTGTTAGGGAACAGAGGGGACATTGAGAAGACTGACTTGACTGACGCAGCGCTAGGCCAGCGGGCTCCCAGTTTGGCAAAGTGTTTACGGGGAGAATTTATCCACAGGCCCACTGGGAAATGGAGCTTCCTGAAACGCGGGCTGCCAGATTCTTCCATCTGAAAGAGAAGGGGGGAACAGGGGCTGATGTGGAGGGGCGGGAGGAAAGGAGGGGTAGATACATAGCAACAGAAATGTCGTATTCAGTCTTGGATATTGTGGTTGAAGGCCGGCTCCCCAAACTTAGAAGTTGTATTGCCCTTGTGTCTGTCCTGAATCTCATTCAGTTCAATCCAATTATATTTCTCTCTCCAATCAGTTTTCGAGAATTGAATCATAGTTATGATGTCAGTCAGGAAGACCGAAAGAAAATGTAATTCTGAGTCATCAGGACACCAGGGCAAGGTTGTGTTCTGTCTCTCTCCACGCAAGTCAGCTATGACTAACATCTCACAAGAGACAAATCTTTCGCATTTAGTGACAAATGCATATTACTGAGAGGATTGCAAAAATTTGTTTCTGCAGCAAATAATTAAAAACAGTCCCTCTGGCTGTGGAAAGGCTGGGCTAAACAAAGTCTCCCAGGTCACATAGACGTCATGTGAGTTTACCCAGGGTGGATGAGAGGAATATCTATCAACTAGCGGTGCAGTCCACAGGGCTGAAATTTTGCTGATGTATTTTGTTTGTTTAAATCTGAGCACAAACCATACAATTCTACTTGCATATTGTAGTAATATTTCATGTTATTTTTCAATCCACACCCTCACACTGTCCCTCTCTGGCCCCAAGTCTGAGGGGAAATCCCAAAACAGAGCAAGCCACAGGTCATGCTGTCTCTCCCTGCTTCAGCGAAGTGAGCATCATATTTTTAACTCACTTAAAGTCTTATTCAGCACTTTGTACAAGAGATCTCAGCCTCTTACTCTTTTAACCCGGCCTCTCTGTTATTATCAAGGTTCACGTGGTAAAGGTCAAAATACAAAAGTTATATCAATACACACAGACCATACAGCATGATGATAATTGATACAGTCGAGGCAAATATAGTGCAGAAGCCAGAATCAACAACATAAAACATTTTGTTTCAGAATACAGAGGGTAAAGCGCTTACAATATAAATATCAAATTACACACTGACTTATTACTATGGCAAATCTTGTCAGACTCACTTACAGTAACTTCTTGTTTTTTCAGTTGCTGCTCTTCTGCACAGATGTGTCTGGTATTCCAGCTTTCTCAAGTCGTTTCACAATCTACTGTATATTACTTCTTCTTTCTCCAGAATCAGGATTATATTCCATTGTGAAAATCATGGCCCGTCAATTGCATGACTTTTTCTCATCTATACCTCAGTGTATAACCTTTTCTGAATTTTTTACATTGCGATCATCTTCTGCTGTCCTTTCTTCACCAGCCTCTTCTAACAACTTAACTTTCTTTTGCCTTCTCCCACTTTTTCTTTCTCTCTCTCACTCTGTGTCTATAGATAGAGAAGCAAACCCATTGTTCTTAGTGACAGAATTTCCTTCCTTCTCACTGGACAACACCTATATCCTGAGAGAGAGAGGGAGAGAGAAAAAGGGAGAGAGAGGACTGGAGAGTTGACTAAAATGGGAGACAGCGTATGTTGCCGTACACACTACAACCCCTAATCACTGTTGTACATTTATACCTATATACGAACACAGATAATGAAAGTCGAAGTTAATCTGATGTGTATTGTTCAGAACAGATGGTCAGATTGCCTAATACTGAACAACAAAGGAAATTTGGATACACAAAAGGGGGTAAGGATGAGAAGAGGCCTATTAACTGGGACAGACATTTAATTAACAAAGAGTAATGCGCTTTAGATTCATTGACCAAATGAGTGGCTATGGGAATAACTGTACATGGGAATTTTAAGGTGAGACTCCTCTGCCTTTTGTGCAAATGACAGATGACACAGTAGTACACTAATGTACTAAGTACACTAATGATGCTATGAGAGGTTGTAATAGCATGGTACAATAATAAAGTGTTCACTAGTTTAGAAGTACTGACAAGGAAAAGGAAGACAACATGGCTGGACAGGAAGTTGCACTTAGAGGGACATCTGTGACCTTTGACCCCATCTACAACAGGAAGATTGTAACAGGAAATAAGAAAGAAGAGAAACACTTCCCTGTGAAAGAAATAAAATGTGGCACAGTTTATTCACAATTATGCCTAAACAAATCACAAAACATGTATCCCCTTGGTTATTGCTTCTCTACTGTTGCATAGCAATAAATGGCTATGACTGTGTGGATCTGTCCATCTTTCTCTCTGTCATTCCACCCTCTCCCCTTTTTTTATGAAGTAATTTTGCCTCGCCTTTGTCACTTGGAGGTACCTTACCCTGGGAGTTGGACTTCCCAAACTGCTTCTTCCAAACTGCTTTGTTTCTAAACTTACTGTTCAAAAGAAATTCAAAATTCACTTATTTTTGCGTTCAGACAATATTCAAAGTGAATAATTTCAATTTCAACTTCAAGTTGCAACTTGCCTGTAGATTCTCACACAAATAAATGGTACCATAAGGCTGAATGCTCCTTTGCATCAGATGTCTTCTTTCTGTTTCGTTTTTGCAAACATACGAAAGCTCCATATGGCTCCAAGTGTTACAGAAGATTTTCACAGAGTGATTGTCCAGCAAAACATTTGCTCCAGTAAATCTGTGCGGAAGCTGTCCAGCTGGGGCTCTGTATAGTCACCCATGTCGGTCCCTCATTTCCTGGAGCCACACTTCAAAAGCAGGAACTATTTGAATTGTAATTCATTCATCCATTAATCATTCTAGCCAATCAATTTTATATATTTGGGGGCCAGTTACTGTTACATTTATGGATTTTCATAAAACCTCATATAGGCTCCTTACACATTTTTAGTCTATCCTTTAGGCCTACCAAGAGTGTTGAGAGGAAATGGTCTCTCAGCTGAAGTAGAAAAATGGGTTCCTTTGGTGACAGAGAGGGACAAATATAGAACAAACTCAGTTCTGTCCATCCTGTTGATTTCACAGTAAAGGTGGAGCTGTGGGAGAGAAAACAATAACATAAAGACATCCATAAAATCTTTCAAGCAAGGTTTCTTCCTTGGCCTTCTTTTTGGTTACTGTCCACTTTTAACAAAAATGGTGGCTGTCAAACAATATGTGTGTGTGTTTGTTTGTTTAGCCTTAAAAAGGAAACCTCTCTAAATTACGATGTCACACCAAGCACCTTGCCACAACCACACACTGAGCCCCTCGAACTTGCCCGTGATGTGCCTGAAGATTTGCCACATACGCAAGCGTCCCCGCCCAACTTCACATCAGCTCCTTTACGTACGGCTACGTCGGCATCCCATAAACCTTTGCGTTGCATTGCGCTAACTTCTTCACGAGACGACATTTGGAGAAGAGAGGACACATCCTGAAGGTTGACCACAATCTTTTACATTTTTTACAATAATCTGTCGCGTTTGAAAATGAGATGTCTGAATCAGTAAGGAACACTTGCTGGGAGTGTTACAGATATGGCTAGTATTGAATTAAACTATCTGAATGTACAAAGTCAATGTTTTCGCCGAGCCTAGCTAACCGGTTAGCTGTAGAAATAAGCTAGTTCTCCAGTAGATAAACTGGACTCCGCTAAGTGCTTGTTAGCTTGCTAACAAGGTTATCGAAGGTCCTTGTTCACTCAAATCAGGCAGTCTGACAACTATGTCAATTTCTGTTTAGAAAGAGAGAATGTTACCGAGCACTTCTGTCCTATTCATTACATCATTGGTTGGTAAACTAAAATAACTCGTTTTCACCCGTCAAATAAATAACGCAGCTTGCTAGCTGACTAGCTAGCCTACTGTCAGTGATGCTGGGCACTGGTTCAGGGTGGTTGTTATGCTATCCGGTATGTTGGAAACAAGCCATTTGTAGATGGCTCTTAACGTTAGTTCGTGGTACTCACCCAGCTGACATTGCTATTTAAACATCTGACTTCATTTTTTTAAATTTGACTAACTTCACAGACCATGTTTGCATAGTGAATGAACGGCTTGTTTATGCTTGCAGTGTGAATCAACAAGGCATCAAATATGGCCGAGCACATCGAAGAGAAGATCAAGAACTACAGGACGGCACCCTTTGATGCCCGCTTCCCCAACACCAACCAGACACGAAACTGCTACCAGAATTATCTTGGTAAATAAGTTTGTAGGTTACATGCATGATACACAATCCTATTGTCTCCACGGAGTTCTTGTATTTCACAACCAGAAGAGGTCTGGAGAAAGTTGTTGAATAGGATGGCCCACTTTTTGTGACTCTTAAGACATAAGATATTATCTGATGATCTTAAGACATGTCATTCCCTTTCTTTCCCTTCCATTAAAGCCATCATACGTTGCTGGTCATAAATCAAGGCTTATAGATTATCAGTCAGGTCTTGTGTTCACCAACTTGTGCAAACATTTTACATTTCTGTTTGTGCTGACAACTAAGATAATAGATGAGAAGAATGAGAGAGGTGCATTTGCACCATGCTTGTCAGTTAAATGAGAAATCCGGTGGTTTTTCACATACTGTAGATCTCCGTTTCTAGGTAAAACTGCTTGTTTTCCAGGGGTTTTTGTACCAACAGTACTTGGTGACCTCGAGAAACGGAGATCTACGTGAAAAAACGCCGGATTTCTCCTTTAAATTAATTGATCGGGTGTCTGAAGTATGTGACTACCAAACAGCCAGGTTCAAATTGCAAGCGCAATATTCTTATGTTAAAGTTTAAACATCCATGATCAAACTAATTATTGTGAAGTGGTACATTAAAAATGAAATTAAAATGGCTATACGAGTTGGCTTTATATACTTCAACGCATTTCTAAATCTAACTTCAATTCAACTGAAAAAGGGAAAAGTCATGACTCATGATGGTGATGTGTGTGCTGTCACGTCCTAATGCAAAATCCTTTTGAGATTGATTTCAGTGTCATCCTCACTCTTTTTGTAAAAGCACACTAAAAAATTAGAGTACACTATTAATCACTGGAAAGAAAAAAACATTTGGTTTATTCACTTTGTTTGATGCTGTGAATGAATATTGAATGGAATGCATAAGCAACGCAAGTCCTATAAATCCAGTCTAATCCCCTGTGGACAGTGTATCCCTCCCCAACCCTTCACTGCTTACAAGGACATGGACATAATTACTTCGTCATTACAATTAAACATTAGAGTTTGCTGAATTTGTCTCTGGCTGTGATATTCATTTGCACTGCTGATGGGATGGAAGGAGATTCAGATGGTCTTACTTGATGCCCTGTTCCCTGTTTCTCCCTCTCAGATTTCCACAGGTGTAACAAGGCTCTGTCAGACAAAGGCCAAGACACAGCTCCATGTGGCTGGTACCAGAGGGTCTACAAGAGTCTGTGCCCCTTGAGCTGGGTAAGATGGTCTTATTTATGTCACTTGAGATGTCACTCACAATAGGTCAGCCCCTGGAACCGCCCTTGTGTAAATTAAACTAATTCCATTATACGATTCAGGTGAGAAGCTAGGCCTGTATATTGAGTTGCCTAGTAATATGTTAAATGGATAGGTGATGGCTTGCTCTTTGGTGGAAATACCTGTGACTCTTCACTCTTGTTAATGCCTGCGAATGACTGCAAGTTTGCAACAAGAGGCACCACACTGGTTAAATAAATCACTGCTGGTGATATGGTTCATTAACACCACAGTGAAGCTGGCTCCCAGTCAGCTATGAAGTGTGCCTGTAAAGCAGCCAAGAGTTTTGCACTGACAGGTTTTGTCAGCTCGGGCTCACAACATGTGCCCACAGCACTGCATTCAGCACAGTATTCCTTTGTGTGCCCTGTTTTCCACCAATGTGCTTAATGATTTACGTCATTAGTAGTTAATTATATTCCCATCTCCTTGCTGGCTGTCTTGAAAAGGCCCTCAAAAGCTGCATTATTGTTGGTATTGAAGTTAGGGTTAGTTTTTTGAGCGTATTAACCAACCTATATTTACTTATGATGGGATCCATGCACAGCTGATGGCAAGGTTATAGTTTTTTGACTAGGCTTGGGGCTGTGTGCTTGCTTAGTTCTCCATTTCATCATTTACACAAGGTAAAACTGGGCTTTAAAAGACAAACGCTTGCTGTGCTTTTGGCAAGTGCCATGCTAATTAGAGCTCTCCTAAATTTTCTTTCTCTAAAGATGTTGGAGAAGGCATAGTTTAAGGGGGGAGAGCGGGGAGTAGTTTAATAGAGATTTGGGTTCTTTGATCGCTTGTGCTGAATTGCACTCTTTCTTCAAAGGATACACTCCAGAGCTCACAGTCTCAGGGAGTACAGTGCGGTCTGCGATTTAAAGAGCCATCAAGAAGCATCCATAGTGTAGCCCGAGGCTACTGCGGTTCTTACACGGTGCCACATAGCAACCTATTATGTTCTCTCTTTCAGGTTGAGAAATGGGATGGGCAGATTGAAGACGGAAGCTTCCCTGGAAAAATCTAACCGGACCATTTATTTCTCCCATATTGAGTACCTCATGATGTTTTAACCATGTGACACTCTTAACGTTTTTCGTTTTGGTTACAAGTGGGAGCCCCTTTAATACCATATTAGGGCCTCACACTGTTCTAAATTGCATTGTCTCTTCGCTGACTTACATGTTGGTTACTTAAATAAAGACGCACAATTTACCTTCCTCCTGTAATGAAGTTTCCCTTTATTGGTAAGGACATTGAGTGAATGAATTTGATCATTTTTCCCCCCTCCCCCATCATGAGAATGAAAGGCATTCTCAGAAATGCAATTTGATTATTTGAATCCATATAACGAGTCACCCATAGCAAGAAATGTATATGAAGATCATCCACTGGTTACATCAATATCACAGAGTGATGATTCATGAAGCATCTGCTGAATCATCGTTATGATTTATTTTGACTTTGACCTTGACTTTGTTGTACTTGCCCCTCTTAAATGCGAGTGACACGTTTGAATTAATTTCCTAGACCTGTGACAAATTGTACAGTCATGAAGGCATCCAATAAATAGAGGCATCCAATAAATACATTTTGCTAAAAGATTAGTGTAGCATGGCCTCGACATAATTAAGTTTACAGTTTGATGTCAAGCAAGCAACCTTTTCTTTGTGGATTGAGTGGTATGCAAAATGAGTGTTCTTATTTTCACTGCAGTATCTGAAAGATACTGACCTTTCTACAATTAAGAAAATAGTCCTATTAATAAGTAGTCCTACTATTAATAAATGGCTCCCAGATTAATGCGTACAGCAGCATGTGGCTGAATTACAAAATTGGATGTTAAAATGAACGTAACATCTGAAACTGATGAACCATATAATGTCATTTGTGCACTGACTTGTGTGTTTTTAATTGCTCTGTAACATTGTGCCATGATCAAAAGCATTTTTAACATCATTGTTTTTAAATAGCTACATTTTTCCTCTTTTTGCTTGGATAAATAAGTAAGCAATGTAAAAAAAATTTTTAAAACGTTTGTGTAGAGCATTAGGCTATGCAGTTGGAATAGTACATAGGGATGGGTCTACAGGCCTCTGAGACCCAAAGTAGGCTACCTCAGAGTGGTCCTCTTATCCAGAGCACATAGTGGGCTCTGCATACTATTAAGTTTAAGGCCCTCTAATATCCATAGCTCTCTGCAGGATTGTATATTTCAGCCAACATGAACTCATTTGAAATGCTAGAACAAAAGGGGTTTTGATCAATGCATGAACTGCTGTACAGGCAAAAAGGCCATGAGCATCTGAAATGACAATGGCAGTTGCCACAGTAGTTTACCCAGAGTTCCTTTATAATTTAATCTATAAGGAACTTGAACATGCCTTTGTGCTTTGGTAAACACTAACTGTAAAGTCTGTAATTGTTGATTTGGGTAATTTTAGGGAAACCTGAGGGGCAGATCTTTAACAGCCTGCTTTGAGAAGGAAGTTTTGCCAAACAGGAAGAGGAAATGGGTCACTGTATCATCAGTCATCACATCTGGCAGCTGCACAACAGTGCTTGTGTACTGCGAAAGGATATGTGAGAAATAAGCATATAAATAAGCAGTCTGGCGAATGTATGAGAAAGATCTATGTTTTATGCTGCTCCTTAACTTAAAGAAATCATAAATCAACAAAGTTGAACTCTCATTGGAGCTTAACAGCCAAAAAAATTGGCTGGTCCTTCATAATGTTTTCATGTCATATACACTACATAAATTGCACCATAAAGATAATAGCTATATTTAGAATGACAAATGTCACTCTTTTAACCAAGTTCAACACATAGCTGTCAGATAACAGCACAGTGCCACCCTGTGAGCACAAGTGGTACTTTCTCAGCATGTCCAAATCCACTTTCAACTGCATTGGAGCATATGGGGGTGCTCACTCAGGGACGTAAAGAAAAAGATTTTTTTCTCTGAGGTTCTCTAGCTCAGAATGAACCTATTAAATGAACATGTTTTAGACCAGGCTGCTATTACTGTGTGGTTATTAAATATAGGAAATAAAGTTCAAGACATACTTTGATGCAAGTGGTCTGTTCACAATGGTTTTTTAATGCTTTGATGGTCCACTTTTGGCCAATTATAACTACAGTTTAGTAGACCACTTACAGTACATGTTAAATTTACATTTCAGCTCCTTACATGTTCCTCTGTGTATCTGATTCGGGATACTTACAAATTCACCTTTGGCCATGTGCATGTCTCAGTCTTTGTATCAAATCAAATCAAATCTACTTTATTTCTATAGCACATTTCATGTGACGAGCACAGACTCAACGTGCTCCAAAAGAAAGGGAATAACACAACAAACTTGACATGACCAGATAAGGAGGCAGGGAATTCCAGAGAGTGGGGGCATACTGATCAAAGGTACATGTGCTGAATTTGAGTTCATTCTGGGTATTGCAAGGAGAGCTTTACCTGGATCTTAGGGATCAAACTGGTGTATATGCATTGAGCTTGTCAGAAATGTAGGAGGGAGCTACAGCCATCAATGATTTATAAACAATCAGAATTGTTTTACCAGGAGCCAATGGAGTGATTTTAATACTGGAGTCATCCAAGTTTTGCATAGGAAGAAACATATATATATATACAGTTATGTGCAGAATAATAGCAGTGTGTTTTTAAAAATTGAATAAAGCTCAGAATCCTTAGAATAGCTGCTAATTCCATATAATCAATGCATCACTGCACATTCAATTTCAAATCAAAACATGACCAAAATTGATCAAGTTTGTGTTATACAGTACCTTTACAGAAAGTGAAGAAAAAAGAATGCTAGGCTGTTAAAAAAAATTAGCAGTGTTTGCATTTTTCTTTACAAACTCAAACATTGTATTAACTGAAAAATGTCTCAAGATGTTGCTTTACTTTGAATCACTGCACTAATATCTATTACCATTATTTCTGAGAATTGCTTCACATCTGTGTTGCATGGAGTCGTCCAACTACTGGCACCTGTGAACAGGTATTCCAGCCCAGGACGATTAAACTACATTCCACAATTCCTCTGCATTTCTGGGTTTTGCCTCAGAAACAGCATTTTTCATGTCACCCCACAAGTTTTCTATAGGATTGAGGTCTGGGGATCGGGCTGGCCTATCCTGACGAGCCAGACCCACATCAAGATGTAGGGTCTGGGAACTTACCATTGGTAGGCTACTGCTCAATCCGAGGGGCGGGATAAACGGTTATCTTTCAAATTTCCTCAGCACACAATAGGATAGCTCTACAACTCATGAGTCCCATGCATTTTCACACCTGTGGAGCTAGTTGGCTAGTTGATTAAACTTTTGCCAAATTAAAAGGAAATTCACGCGGAACCGTCGCCAACTATACATGATGTGATTGGCCTGATAGAAGTTTCATTTTTCCAGCTTGCAAGCCAACAGAGAGTTGCTAGACTACCCTGGCTGCAAATTACATTTGCTGCCGCTAGGGTGTGTCTAGATTTCTAGGCTAGGGCTGGCCACTCCATAACGTCAATCTTGTTAGTCTGGAACAGTGGTGGAGGAAGTACTGAAACTCAGTAGCCTACTTAAGTAAAAGTACAAATACACAGAGAAATATTTACTTTAGTAAAAGTAAAAGTACCACAATGACAACCCTACCTAAGTAAAAGTAAAAAGTACCTGCTTTTAAATGTACTTTAAGTATTAAAAGTAAAAGTATTTGCATAATGATAAAGTAAAAGTACCACAATGACAACCCTACTTAACCCGTTTAATCCCAAATTTTTCCCAGACTTGAATATATCAAAATCATGTGTCTTGAGTAACCCTTTGAAGTAATTAATTACTATTTTTTTTACATTTTCCTGAAAAAGTGGGTGAAAAGGAGTCTTTTATGCTTGGTCACAATTGTGACCGTTGGGAAACAACATAGTCCGATTTTAGGGATTTTCACACATTTCATTGTGCAATCATCTAATTTTCAATAAATTCCAGTCAGAGATGATAAGGGGACATTGTCCCAGGTCTGTTCTTTACTTTTAATTTTACATAGATTTTTACATAGAAAAGGCATTATATCACACTATTATGACTATAGTGTAAACAACACCACCCTACAATACAACAGCAACCACAAATGTTGTAGTGATGTTGTTTGTTTGTTTATTATTGTATTATTTAATTTTATAATTAATTATTTAATTAGTTAATTAATTAATCAATTAATTACACAACAGATTGTCCTGCAAGTCTACTATTAATTGCCTTTCCATTGGACCAGCAATTGGTCTCCTTTGCTCAGTGGTATTGTTAAGGTCACTAAATGAAGTGAACCTATGTTACCTGGTCCCTATGCTCCAAAGGCCTTATATTCATAAGGCCCTATATTCCCAGTGTCCTATGTATCCTGGAACCTATGCTCATTTGGGTACCTATTATGTGCTTTATAAAGCTGGAGGACCCTGGAAACATACAATGCTTGACCTGGGGAACACAGGACCTCTGTCCATGATCCCATCACATATAAACCTGAGGAGCATAGGAGCCTGCTCTGACCTCAGTTATTGGCCTAATCTAGTGTCAGAGGGGTGTGATATCCACTATATTGCTAAATTTGATTAATTGTACCACTGAATTAAGTAAGGTTCTAAATGCATATACAACAGCATTACCATATGAGCCTGTCTGGCATCAAACACACACACAAGTGGAGAGGTGTGTTTTGGTGAGTGCTGTTAAACATATTTTCATCACATCATGCAACTAAGTAACTTGCCATCTTCATAAGGCCCTATATTCCCAGTGTCCTATGTATCCTGGGACCTATGCTCATTTGGGTACCTATTATGTGCTTTATAAAGCTGGAGGACCCTGGAAACATACAATGCTTGACCTGGGGAACACAGGACCTCTGTTGCTCGGTTGTTCATATCTACTGCAAGTCTCTGCATAAATTCAGCCAATATGCCTTCAACAGGCTGACTGGCAAGTTGATTATACCCCCCACCACCTTGTTTATATGTGACATTATGTACAGTAATATAATAGTCAATAAGTATAATGATTTACTGTTTTTGAGGTGTGATTGTAAAATCTGGGCAGTCAGTTAGATCTGATATGTGCAGGAAGTGACTGAAAGTGAAATTAAAATTAAGAACAGCATAGAAAATCAGCTATTACAATAGCTATGTATAATAGTGTGGTATAATGGATTTTCTATGTAAAAATTGGCACACTTAGAATATAATAGAGAATTTCAGAGGCCATGTTGAGAAAAGCCATGTTATACAAATTTAAAAGTAAAGAACAGACCTGGGACAATGTCCCCATATCATCTCTGAATGGAATTTAGTGGAAATTAGATGATTGTACAATGAGATGTGTGAAAATCCCTAAAATCGGACTATGTTGTTTCCCAACGGTCACAATTGAGACCGTCATCATGTTCACGCATGCTATGAGAACGCTGAACAAAGTTTGCATATTTTAATTGCATCCCTCCATACTAGACACCTTAAAGATGATGTGTACCAAAACTCTTTGTCCTATGTTTACATAAACATACTTTTCTAAGCTTTAGTTTGGGAGCTTTTGGGTGGACATTTTCTGGTCAGGGTGCAACCAAAACATAAGCAGCTCTGGCCATGTGACAAATTACACTACACATTTAACACTGCACATATTTAACTGAGACCCTTTCAGGTTTCTATTTTTGGGAGAAATGAATTGATAATTCATCCAGTAACAGTTTTAAAGGCACAAGAGCAAGATTTTTTTGTACAGTCACAATTGTGACTGTTGGGATTAAACGGGTTAAGTAAAAGTAAAAAGTACCTGCTTTTAAATGTACTTTAAGTATTAAAAGTAAAAGTATTTGCATAATGATTTATTCTCTTAATATCTATATTCTAAAAGAAAAATCAGTATGGGCTGTGGCATTTTAATTCAGCTAGTTTTAGGTTATAGCCTACTCGACTAGATAGTTTTAAGCTAATGCAATTGTGCTTACCATCTGTGGCCCAATTTACATTCTGTCCTACAATTCTAGAGACTGTAATTCTGGTTATCTACAAGGGTGATCTGCTGAGTAAAATATCATTCAGCAAAACACGAGAGCCTGAAGTTTAACGGGGTAGACAAGGGAAACGTCGGGTGGATCGTAATGCCAATTCTGCTGATTGAACAGAAAAGTTGCTGAGAAAGGTGTCTTTATGATTAGGTTCAGTTTCACTTGCGCAGACGCACATAGACATTGAATGAGCGCTCACATTACTACCTCCAAGTGTAGGCTATGCATCTTTATTTGATCACACACAATTAATACATATTTCCTAATCTGGAAATTGTAATGAGCACTGCATTACTCAGCGTTTCCGTGGCACACATAGAAAAGGCAGCGCTGTGCTATCTATAGCACTTTAAGATTTGCATCGCCGGTTCGAGTCCGGCCTGATGCACCGGCCGCCGTTACGGCCGTTTCCGCGATCTCACACTGTTTTACGCGACACCGCCCGCTGGTCATCGCGTTGCCGGTCGGCAGCGACATCTTATGAAACCAAGTAGCCTACCTGACTGTTTGTAACTGTTTGCGTCCTGTTTTTTGTGCTTTTTTACTGAGGGCAATCATATTAATCATTGATATCAATTGCAACACCCAGAGGAATAAAAATCAATTTTACAAAATAGGGGGATGCCTGCGAGCGGCGGACTTTGACCTACACACGCAGTAGCCTGCGTCAAGAGACTCTGATCATGTATATAATGAGCACTGCATTAATCGTCTCCGTGGCACACATAGAAAAGGCAGCCCTGTGCTATATAGCACTTTAAGAATTGCATCGCTGTTTCGAATCCGGCCTGATGCACCGGCCGCCGTTACGGCCGTTTTCCCCGCGATCTCACGTAGTTTTACGCGACGCCGCCCACTGGTCATCTCGTTCCCGATGGCACGCGACATCTTATGAAGCCAAGAACCTGACTGTTTGTAACTGTTTGCGTCCTGTTTTTTTGTGCTTTTTTACTGAGGGCAATCATATTAATCATTGATATCAATTGCAACACCCAGAGGAATAAAAATCAATTTTACAAAATAGGGGGATGCCACGAGCGGCGGACTTTGACCTACACCACAGTAGCCGGCGTCACAAGACTTATCATGTAGGCTACGTTTTTTTCGGCCAGCGGTTCTATAATATAGTAACCTAGTTTACCATTCATTTGTGCCGCAAATGATCAGACGTGTGACATGAAGCATGGGCAGCCTGTAACTTCGCTGATCCGCGGATAGCAATCTCATGGAGAGGAGGCCCTAACGCTGCAGATAACAGACAGAGAAAGGCACAGAACACAGTTGCATGTCCAGTAGCCATGGGTCTAGTGAATATAGCCGAATGCAGATGTCTACAAGCTACAAGCTAGACTAGAAGCTTATGTTTCAAAGATTTAGAAGCTGGGCACGTAGCGCTCCAGAATCTTTGGTAGCAACCCCGCCCCCTGGTAAAACATACGTGTTTGTCAGAGAGAAAAAAAAACTGATCATAAAATGTATTGTAAAAAGGAACGATGGTGTTGTAGAAATGTAGCGGAGTAAAATACAGATAATTGCTGTAAAATGTAACGAAGTAAAAGTCAAAAGTATGCACTATAAATTATACTTAAGTAAAATACAAATACGTGGAAAATTTACTTAAGTACAGTCATGGGCGGATTTTCAGGTCCTTGGGCCCAGATGTATTAAGGGCCCACACTAATTGTCGTATATGTGTGTGTGTGTTTGTTTGATGTGATTTCCTGTATTCTGGTGCATTTTGGGGATGGCCAATACTAAATTCAATCAGATTCATAGCCTACATCCTGATTTGTTGATATTGAGGCAATGATTGCATGCAAAGGCTTGGGCTTCAGGGCCCTCTGACCCCTTGGGCCCCTGGGCTTGGGCCCGGTAGGCCCGTGCAGTAATCCATCCCTGAGTACAGTAACAAAGTATTTGTACTTCGTTACATTCCACCACTGGTCTGGAACCAAGACTTTGCTCGCTTACTGGTGTGTTTTGGGTCATTGTCTTGTTGAAACACCCATTTCAAAGGCATTTCCTCTTCAGCATAAGACAACATCTCACAAACTCTTCAAATATTTTGATGTATTGTGTTAGGATGTAGTCTAGCTCTTTAGAGTAGACACGACACAAAACACTTCCACATCCCATGTGCCAGGGGGCAGTGTGTTGGCATGCACCTGTGAAAGCGGTAAGAGATAATTCACCCGGCGGACGCTGTTTTCTGCATACACCACTACAGGGTTGCCAACTCTCACGCATCTGGCTTCACTCACGCTTTCAGCACCAATCTCACGCCCTCACGCACACGCAAGAAATGTCACGCCAAATCCATTCTTTTTTTTGCAATCCGTTCATTTTTTGTTGATGACTAGCCTAGACTAGACCACAGCATTGTTTCTAAATGACAGGATACAAGTTTAAGGCATAAATATGTCTAGACCAATAGCAGGTAGGTCTAATATCCGCCTACAATGTTCTCAGCGCAGTTTTCTCTGATTGTTGATTCGTTGACTATAGGCTATTTTAACCCGGTCCACGATACCTTGGAACACACTGCTATTTAGACATCAGGCAGACCGACACAAAGTGTGCCCGCCCATTCTTCTCTATTGAACTACTCGCGAAGTAGCCTCACAGACATCACATGAAATAACTTTTTCTCATCTTTTATAAGGTGCTATAGCCGCTATTTGCTGCGATAAACGGATCGCGAGAAAATGATCTTTCATGAAATAATCATATTAGGCTACTCTATAGCTCTGCGCTCATTTTAATTCATATAGGTGGAATATCTCACAAAACTTCTCGTTCCACACATGACAAAGCGTAAACCAGAATAAACAGCAGACCTTACCGAGCACAAAGGTGTAATGCAATCCCCTGTACAATAAGCCGTTCGAGAGTAGGCCTAACCCGGTTTTGAAATGGTAGCAAATTATATGGTCTCCAATTTTGGGCCTTAATTGTCTTAAAACTGAGCTGTGCTTAAATACCTATATGTGTAAATATTAAAATCAGAGGATAGCTCATGGCTTTGAGTTTGTGAGTTTGTCGATGTAACCATAATGATTTGTTTTCACAAAATGCTAAGCATGCATGTATTTAAGTGTCTTAAAAAAGTGTGCTTATATTGGTCAATGCATGATTTCATAACAGGCCAAATAGAAAATAAATGTTAAATATAGCCTAGACATAATATTAAAATCAGATGATGTAGGATAGTATAGAGTTAGATAAAGTGGGATGGCTCCAGAACTCACACCAGTGCCACGGTTGTCAAACTGGGGTACGCGTACCCCCAGGGGTACGTGGGCTGATTTCAGGGGGTACGCGAAAAAAGATCTAAGTCATATGCCTTTTCAAACGTTTTCTCTATCCCACGTTGGTAACTTAACTTCCGCATTTGCACTGCACATTAAAAACGTATTTTCTCCGCATTAACAAAATATTCGAGAGTGGAGACAGAGAGGGTAAAACAGCGTTTCTCAAACTGTGGGTCGCGGAGACATGCCAGGTGGGGCGCGAACTGACGTGAAAAACAGGAGTTTTTTATTTTTATTTTTTATCTGTAGCCTAGGCCCAGGTAGCACCCGATGCGCAATGGACGCACTGTGTTATTCATAGGGAAGCGCTCGTGTCAAGGCAGCTTATAGTCCCGACCTGAATGAGCTTTTGAACGAGGTTGTGATAGTGGTGAATTTCATCAAGACCCGGCCCTTAAAAGCGTGTCTATTCTCCGCACTTTGAGAGGAGATGGGAGCTGACCAAAAGGCTGTACTGTTTCACAGCGAGGCAAGGTGGCTTTCCCAAGGTAAAGTCCTGTCGCGTGTTTGAGCTCCGAGTCGCCATTCTTGGAGGAAGAGCGCATGTTTGAATCTGCAAGCACGTTCACTAATAAACATTTCTTGACGAAGCTGGCCTATCTTAGCGATATATTTGGAAAGCTCAATGAATTAAATCTCCAGTTACAAGGCAAAGACAAGCACCTAGCAGATAAGATCACTGTATTCAACAAGACGATTGTGTGTGAGATTAGGTGCAGATCTATTTAAAATCATCATATTCAGCACATTTGTAGGCCTATCATATGTTGACTATTGATGAGATTTGTATCATATGTTTATGATCCTATTCACTATTCTCGACAAAATTGATAAAAAATAAATATTAATAAAACAATTAAAAAAAATTGTTAACAATTGGTGGTGTTGGGGGTACTCCGGAAGCTCATAATGTCTCAGGGGGTACATGCCTGTTAAAAGTTTGGGAACCACTCAGTGGCGTAACTATAGTAGGTGCAGCAAGTGCAGTCGCACCAGGGCCCGTGACCTCCCGGGGCCCGTCGCTACCCCCGCAATGCATTTGCTGGAAAATTCTATACAGGTCCTTTCTGATACCGGCGTGCCTTTGACCAGGCCTAGGCTACAGCGCAGACGCTCGCAAATAAATGGGGGGTTCAGAGTACATTTGAAAATGTTAGAGCACGGAGAGTGAAGCGTCACTTTGACGAACTATCGGAAGATGAGCGCTTAACCGATGCAGAGAGATACTTCAAAGTGGATGTATTTAATGCAACTCTGGACATCATCAAAAGGCAAGACGTTTGTCAGACCATTATAGCAGGGGCATTGCACCGACATTCCCAACACATCTCCTCTCATTCAGGTCTTGCTTTAAAACAGAGATTTCACAGAAGTCATCTATTTTTCAACTTACCAAAATGCTGGTGGTAGATTATGACAGTGTAACATCCACATTCGGGGAAGTGTGTACTGCTCTCATGTTGTTTCTGACATTGGCTGTGACTGTGGCAACAGCTGAGCGATCTTTTTCCAAACTCAAACTTATAAAGACCTACCTAAGGAGCAGCATGGGGCAGGAGAGGCTCAGTGGGTTAGCTATCCTGTCCATTGAAAATACGAGAGCCAGAGCATTACAGTTTTTTCTGATTGCTTAAGCACATTTTTTGTAACTATGGCTTTTTTTGCAAAACTCTACACACAAATGGCAAAACCTCTCACCCAATCAGCAAAACATTGTAGTTCTCTTGCAAAAGCTAACACACCTTGCTTAACTCTTCACACCTTCGTAAAAATTGTGTTTTCGTATCTAACAGTAAACACAAGCCATCACAATAGTAAGCACACAATGTGCCAACAACACACTGGCTTTTGCTTTCTCTGTGCACAAGGTAGACTATGTCAGTTTGAGGTCATACTTTTGTCATAGTTCTGTAAACATACAGGGATCCCAACTTCAAGTATTACAGTTTTTTCTGAATGCTTAAACACATTTTTTGTAACTATGGCTTTTTTTGCAAAACTCTACACACAAATGGCAAAACCACTCACTGAGTTCGCAAAACTAAAAGCACAAACACTGCTTTGCACTCAGTTTGCAATTTTGTAACACACACTTTGCACAACTGTAGGCACAATGGCTATTATTTACACTATTTTGCCAACTCTCTGGCACACTTGCTCATGTGAAAACTGTTTTAGATAATTAGTTCACTTTGCAATCAGCCTAAGCACTATAAATAAGCCACAGGTAATGTACAATGGGTACGATGGAGTGAGCAGGAAGAGTGAGAAGAGAAAAAAACAGACAAAAAAACAGTCTACATGTGGGGATATTGTCATGTCAGGCCTGGATACGTCATTCCAGAATATATATCTTTCCCGGTGCCTTGGACTAGGACATTGCATGTGATGTAGACAGAATTTTGAGAGAAATGACCTGATGTAGACTGATTTGTTTTGTCTCAGTGAAATGCTATTTTGTGTTTTGACTTGGAAAAACACACTTGTGTTTGTTTTGATGTGTGTAAATAAACACTAGTACTTAAAGTTGGGATCCCTGTATGTTTACAGAACTATGACAAAAGTATGACCTCAAACTGACATAGTCTACCTTGTGCACAGAGAAAGCAAAAGCCAGATGTGTTTTTTATTCATACCATCAGTGTGTTGTTGGCACATTGTGTGCTTACTATTGTGATGGCTTGTGTTTACTGTTAGATACGAAAACACCATTTTTACGAAGGTGTGAAGAGTTAAGCAAGGTGTGTTAGCTTTTGCAAGAGAACTACAATGTTTTGCTGATTGGGTGAGAGGTTTTGCCATTTGTGTGTAGAGTTTTGCAAAAAAAGCCATAGTTACAAAAAATGTGCTTAAGCAATCAGAAAAAACTGTAGTATTAGTGTACACACATCAAAACAAACACAAGTGTGTTTTTCCAAGTCAAAACACAAAATAGCATTTCACTGAGACAAAACAAATCAGTCTACATCGGGTCGTCTCTCTCAAAATTCTGTCTACATCACATGCAATGTCCTAGTCCAAGGCACCGGGAAAAATATATTCTGGAATGACGTATCCAGGCCTGACATGACAATATCCCCACATGTAGACTGTTTTTTGTCTGTTTTTTTCTCTTCTCACTCTTCCTGCTCACTCCATCGTACCCATTGTACATTACCTGTGGCTTATTTATAGTGCTTAGGCTGATTGCAAAGTGAACTAATTATCTAAAACAGTTTTCACATGAGAAAGTGTGCCAGAGAGTTGGCAAAATAGTGTAAATAATAGCCATTGTGCCTACAGTTGTGCAAAGTGTGTGTTACAAAATTGCAAACTGAGTGCAAAGCAGTCTTTGTGCTTTTAGTTTTGCGAACTCAGTGAGTGGTTTTGCCATTTGTGTGTAGAGTTTTGCAAAAAAAGCCATAGTTACAAAAAATGTGTTTAAGCATTCAGAAAAAACTGTAAATATTGGGAACATCGTTAACGATTTTGCACAACGAAAGGCTCGTAAGATGGCCTTCTTCTAATGGCCTAGTTCACGCATATTGGGGATTGTATGCATATGAATGATTTTATTTGGTTTCTGCACGGTTAAATAAGTTAGGCTACATTAAGTTTTGTTTCTGCGCAGTGTGAGTTTATAAGCAAGCAATCTACGCTTGCAGTTTCAGCAGAGGGTTGAAGAAGAGGCGCATTGAGCGCATTGAGTGTTCCCATAATTCCATGCGAGTTGATGTTACAGTTTTTTCTAAATGCTTAAACACATTTTTTGTAACTATGGCTTTTTTTGCCATATCCTTGCCGAAATCCGGATTCAGTGAAGCATAGTAATGTTTTAGAACCTTCAAAATTAGAAAACTGATGTAACTGAGATGGAGGACAACTGCACGTAGAGTAGAACGTAGGCCTATTGTCCGAAGGAACTTACATTAAATGAGGAGATATTTGCTAAATGTCACAAAAAGTGTTACAGAAATTGCTTGGCATCGCTTATTCAATGGCTCTCTACCGAAACACCTGTAGTTTGCGGAGGACGAACGAGAAAGCACTCGTTTGATAAATCAGCCAGTAGGCTAGGCCTAGTAGACAAATAACTTTGAGAAATAATCTGTACTGCAAAAACGAATGTTGGTGGGTATTTAAACTATCTAGCGGGTGTTTTAACAGCTGCAAGAAATAGAAGCTTCATGGTCTTGGTTCTGGTTCGTGTTCTGGTTCGTAAATTATTTTCATAAAAGATAGGAGAGAGAATGCACGTAGCCTACGCAGCGTGTAGCGCAATGTGTAGGCTATTTGGTTACCAACTAACACTGTTAGCCAATTCACTAACTTAAGACTTCAGTGCCATCATACGTTTTTTTTACACAACAAATACAGAAAAGGATGGAGGCAGCAAAAGTAGAGGAGTCATTTCAGATGGGGCAAGAACAAGCTGAATTTGTATGCTTGTCAAAACGTAGTCCTGCCCTGCATTAGAGGAGCTGATCATCATACCAAGCACACTCGCTGTTTAAAGTCATACACCACGGTAAACTAAAATGTTACAAAGGTGGCAAAAATAATATAGGGTATTATTAGCCATGACATTACTAGGCTATGAATCGTTCGTTTTTTTTTTTTTTTTTTTTTGGGGGGGGGGGGGGGGGGGGGGGGTTACAAACTTATTCAAAATCACCCCCAACCCCCCCCTGGTTTTTACACAAATCGCACCCTGACTATATCTATAATAGTAATATATCTACATAATGACATCTATTCATGAATTTGTGTATGGGGCATTTTTAGTCACCAATTGTCATTTAGCTTTTAAAACAAGTTCCAGATGACCCCTGTAAGGCAAGTATTTTCATTGTGTGAATTTCTGTTCAAGATACAATGTCACCAAATGTTTGTTATGAGTCAGTTTACTGAATGTCAAATAATACAAATACCAGTAACCAAGGATAAACATGCAGTGTCCAGAGAATGAAGTAATGTTTAACCAGTTAAATTTTAATAAAGCAAGCGGCCCTATACTGATTATTGATTTCTATAATTTTCAGACAGACTGATACTGTACAGTGTGGCAATAGATGCATTTTGTTTTACTAATTCAATTGATATTTTAGCCCCTTAATTATTATGTTGTACTATCCTTGCCATTGGGTTAATAGACTTCTTTGGTCACAACTTCACCTTTGTCTGAAAACTCCATACTTATCCTGATAGTGACACCATAATCTGGATTCATATTATTTTATTCATGAAGCTCATTCATCCTCATTGACTTTCGAGCGTAAAATCAATGTTAAGCAATGTTATAGCCTACTCAAAGAGAGGTGTGTGATGTAGGGATCTGCACTTCCATACATGCGCCTCAAGAGGGAGCTACAAGTTAACATTATTTCCAGGCTAGAGTGAGGCCGCAAGAGGATTTGTCTCAATTTCTTTGTACATTAAAGTCCACTATTGTTATTTTTGTGCGTTTAGTGGACACTTTTTCCAAAGTGACCGGGCAATTCAGGTTAAGTGAGGCACCTCGGTGAGGAATCAAACCCACAACCCTCTGGCTTCCGCTATACACAAGGCCGTAGCCAGTATTTTTCAAATACCGAGGTCAGGGGCGTCGCTAGAAATTTGGGCACCCCAAAATGCTAGGAGGTTCTTCCGAGCCCCCCCCCCAATTTTGCCAACAACCATATATTTGTTCAGATTATAACATGTTTTGTTTATAACTTGAACCAACACACTTTTCTACAATATTATTATTAATTTTTTTTGCACCTGTATATCTGAGCCTTTTCCCAAATTGGCTTTGGATATTTATACTGGACCCTGCTCCTTCTGTTATTAAGAATGAGCTGCTTCTCCTCATCAGTGTAGCAAATGTTGCATAAATTGCAGGGTTATAGGCTGCAGATCTTGTAGGCTACCTTCACACAGTGAGTGTCACACCTTGACTCTCACTTGGGGGGGGCCTTCACCTATCATTTCCCTCTTCTCCTCTTTCTTCTCAACTGCCTGATTTCTATCCCCTGTCTCCTGTGTTGGATTTCTTAAAACAACAAGTCTCTAAATTACTGAACAATAATTGATATAATTTGACAATAAGTAGCCTAATATTTGTGCCATGAGATAATATCCTTCACAACATTATCCATCCTATATAACATTGATATAGCTTCGTTTTCAATGCAGGTTAGCTAACTGCATCTCCACTGAATTTCAACATACATTTTCATTATTTAGCATCTCATTGGTAGCCCTAGGCCTATATTTCTTACCTTCCCTCCTCTGTCTGCTCTTCTGCTGGCTTTCCAAACGTTAACTTTGTGACAGCCTTTGTTCAGGTCAGGTGAATTGAGATTAGCCTACTGCAGAAATTAACAAAACGTCAAGTTTATTTTGAAATTTATTTGTGAGCTGCGTTGCGTTCGTTAATTAGTTTAGTACACAGTCCTCGACTCTACTTTCGTTTTGATATGTAGGTAGGCTATCACGTGACGGTCTGTTGATGCAAAGATAATTGTCTCGTCGGCTAGGCCTATTTGTAGCCTACTTAATAAATCAAACGGAACGTAAAGAAAAAAATACCAAGGACATGACCTCGGTGTCCTCTATGGTAGCTACGGCCATGCCGCTACACTATAACACAAATTAGTTAACAGAACTTTTGCTTTACATTTAGTTCATGAACTTGCTTTTTTATGTTGATAAGTTCAAATATTTCGATTGCATGCCACATGTAGACATCACCTTTCAAACTGAATTTTAAATTAAAATGCATATTAAGTCAAACCAACCAGATGGAGTGAAAATGTGCACATGCTTTTGATGTTGTATAATCATTCAGTGGCACAGGTGGCTTTCATTGAAAGTTGTTGTAAGTAACATGATCGGGATATGACGGGAGTATTTGTGTGGGCTTGGGATGGGATGGGAGTGACAATTGATTCCCGTGTCACCCTCTAGTGTGTGTGTGTGTGTGTGTGTGTTTACAGTATGTGTGTGTGTGTGTTTGCGAGAGCGAGTGTGTGTGAGACAGTCCTGCCTTGTAGCTCCTCTCCTCATCATCCTCTACCAGCAACCCTTCGCTCAACACCACCATCTACAGGCCAATGAGTATGCAGTCACTAGATGCATACATAAATTCATTTATTATGACCGCCGCGCAGCGAAGCGGCGGTCATATAGGTTTAGTCAGATTTTTTTTTTTTTTCTTTCATTTTTTTTTTCTTTTATTTATTTATTTTTTTTTCTTTTTCGCATGCCCAAATTTCCGTCAATGATTCCCGGGACACTGAAAGACCGGGGTACACGAAACTTGGTGGGCATGTAACCCCACATGGATAGCATGGAACCATCGTTTTTCGTTTTGATCTGTAGCCCCCCCGCTGGACTGGACCCCCCGAAAGGAGGGTAGGGCAGACACAGTTTTCTGTGAATATCTCGAAAACTGTAGGGTTTAGGAGGACCATTTTTTTTTTGTATGTTGATCTCAAGGGGCCATGTCAACCCATTCCATAACCACTCATTTCATGTATAGCGCCACCTAGTTAAACACAAAAAAGTAAAAATGAGGTGTTGTAATTGAAGGTATCTGTGACCTAACATAGTCAAAACTGCACGAAATTGGAATTGTAGGATCATTATGACACCCTCTGTATGCACGCCAAGTTTTGTGGAATTCCGTTCATGGGGGGCCACACAATAAATTAATTTATGTTACTATACACCAACTGGCCTGTAGGTGGCCGGAGACAGTTTTCTGTGAATATCTCGATAACCGTAGGGCCTAGGAGGTCCACCTTTTTTATGTATGTTGGTCTTAAGGGGGCATGTCAACCCATCCCATTACCACTTATTTCATGTATAGCGCCACCTAGTTAAAAATTAAAAAGCAAAAAATTAGGTGTTTTCATCACAATATCTCTGGCTGACAAGGTCAAAACTGCATGAAATTAAAAGTGTAGGATCATTATGACACCCTCCGAATGCATGCCAAGTTTTGTGTACTTTCGTTCATGGGGGGCCTTACAATAAAATAATTTATGTGTACATTTAGTGACGTACACCAACAAGGATTCCCGGGACACTGAAAGACCGGGGTACACAAAACTTGGTGGGCATGTACCCCCACATGGATAGCATGGAACCGTCATTCTTCGTTTTGATCTGTAGCCCCCCCGCTGGACTGGACCCCCCGAAAGGAGGGTAGGGCAGACACAGTTCTCTGTGAATATCTTGAGAACTGTAGGGCCTAGGATGACCAATTTTTTCCGTATGTTTGCCTCCAGGGGTCATGTTAACCCATTCCATGTGCACACATGTGCATAAACAGATACACACGCACACACATACATTTACAGTAATCATACGTATGACACATACTCACACAGTAGACATATGTACGCATGCATGCACATGCACAAACACACATACGCAGGCAAACACACAAGCACGCACATACACACACACACACACACCCACACACATAAACATAAATTTGTACACGCACACATGCACATAATTCAAGAATTTTTCCCGTCATCTACTCCCTGAATTTTTGGTCATTGATACCCGGGACACCGAACCACCGGGGTACATGAAATTTGGTGGGTATGTAGCCCCACTAGACTTTTACGGAAAAATTTCATTTCGTCCCCGGGGACCACCACCAGCCCCACCCCCTGGGCTGGGCCCCCCGAACTGCAAAAAAACCAAACAGTTTTTCCTAAATAACTACCTGAACCGTGGCACTGAGGATGAAGAATCTTTTATGGTATGTTGGTCTCAAGGGCCCACATCAACCTGGCTCATAATCACTCATTTGTGATTTGCACCCCCACCCCCCGGTAAAAAATGAAAATGCAATATTATTCTGCTTTAATCGCCCCTATCTTCAGTTAAGATGTTCAGAACTGCACCAAATTTTATGTGTATGATTGACCTGGCATTCTCCGGGGGTATGCCAAGTTTCGTAGAATTTCATCCATGGGGGGGTCTAAAAAAATTAGGTTATGTGTACATTTAGTGACTGTACACTCATTGGCCTGTAAATGGCGGTGCACACATATGCAAAAGCAATGGACGCTTCATACAAGGACTGTAATTTACCGCAGCGAACATCTAATAAGGATAGGACGATGTTCACATGAAGTGTAATTCCCATTTCTTCTTGAAGCCGAAATAAATCTGAGGATGTTTATCGGACATGCTTGGTTTTTACTGCAGGTACGTTAATCTTGTAATATCAATAAGGACCTAGGTAATGTTACCGTTAGCGTTGGTTGAGTGATGGAGGCATTTGATTTATTGCATTTGTAGAAAACTATAAATGCGGTTATACCAAGCAAATGTATAGCAGCACTGTTTGTATCTTTCGACTGTCATTTATTGCACGTGCTACAAAATCATTCTGTGCAATGGAAGATTTACCAACGTTACACCGGTCTGATACAGTTTTGCCTATACATGCGTGAGACTGAGACGCCTGTTTATTTTGTTTTAAGTGCGTGCAGGGTGTGAGAGGGGAATCGATGTGCTTTGATTACAGCTTGGTAGTTGTAGTCTGTGAAATTAATAAGCACGTGTGTGTGAAGTATCCAAACAATGACACCTTCATTTCATTATGGCTGCTTTAGCAAAACACCTTAAGCTACTGTGTAGTGGGTCCCATTTAGAAGTGGCTACTTCATTCGCGCTTTCCTTGATTCATGGAGCTGCGTGAATGTTATTACAACTTTTCGCCACGATATGACAGTTTAAGTCCGCTTGATACTGTAAGGCGTAAGCCATTGGTTTCCAAAGGAGATTTTATTTGTGTCGCCAGCATAGCCTATTGACAATTTATGTTGTAAATAGGCCTACCTTATAATCCTACCTGTAGCTTAGGGAAGCTAACAGCTTTCTATTAGGATCTAGTTTGTTAGTTACCGTTTTGTCATAACTCCCTGATGCATTTTTGCATTTAGAATAGCCAGAGCGTGTATATCTCAATCGGAAATTTAAACAATATCGGGTGCCTATGGACTAGGCTGGGTGAACCCAGCCTGATCTGCCCGCTATTTATTTTTTGATTTCTTAAAAGATTGAGCTTGGTCTGATGAAAGCCAGACTAGCCATGGACCTCAATTAAACAATGCAAGGGAACATGAATCAGCCTATATTTGCACTAACAATAACGGACAAAAGCTCTTCAACTTTGGCCCGTTAAAATGTGTATGAACAGTCTAGCGACGCATTTCATCAAGGCCCATTTGGACATGTCAGTTATTTGCACCACTGGTTAGATGTAAAACAGCATTTCGTTTCAGACTAGGCTACTGTTACTTAATTTGTGCATTAACAATAACGTTTCAGACTACTGTTACTTAATTTGTGCATTGACAATAAAGTATTACATGAACTAAAGATGACTAAAATCTTATGTAGAAGAAGAAACATTCACAAAAAATCCATCCATCCAAAAATGACCTTTGTTTTTGATAGCTGTTGAAAACGGCATGGAACTGACAGAGATGTTTTTGTTTATAAATACATAAAAAATAAATAAATAAACAAATAACATTATGCTGATACCTTTTGCTTTTCCCAAATACAATGTAGCCTACAGGTGTAAGTGACCTTTCATCAATCCAGTTGCAATGGATGAACTGTGATGAACTGCCCTACTTGTGATTGTTTAGAGATTTTAAAGGTTTTATAACAATGCTACATCTTCTTTGGCTATTCTACAATCTATTCACCTTTTCAGCACCAGTAGGCTACTTTCTGTGCAGCCGCACACACACACTCAGGCATGCCAAACAAGCATACACAAAAGTTTCAAGAGTGGGGGATGGAGTAAAATATGGAGACAAATTGAAGTGTGATTTATTTTCGCGGAACGGATGTACAGGACTGAGCGGCGGTCATATTTTGTACCGCTATGCGGTACATCTAGTTTTATAGTAGTCCATGGGCCAGAGCAGAAGTTGGTATCACCAAAGGTGGCAAAATCTAGCAATGATTTACGTAATCCTCTATGTCTGAGAGATATGTTTTGGTATGATAACCTTTTCTAAGTGGTAGCTTAGTTGTATTTTTACTGGCTTTTATACCCATACCCAGTACAATTCACAATACAGGGTAATTAATCTGTTTTCCTTAATGATACCAAAACTATAATGATCGGACATGCCATGATATTTCAATTCTAAAGAGAATGCATGTAGATCCTGCATAACTATTAGGCCTAAATTCTGTTTTTTCAATTTGTCTGGAACTAGATTTCTTTTCTGATCATTCTACAGTACAAATATAAACTGCCAACTTTAGAGTGTGTTGGTCAGTGTTGCCAGATTGGGCGGGTGCCGGCCCAATTGGGCTTCTTTTGACTTCGTCGGGCAGGGGGAAAATAAGCTTTAGGCGGACAAATAAAATTTTGAGTTGAATGGTTCTCTATGACAAAAACATTGGCGTTTTTTTTGCTGAAGATGGCGGGTTTTTGAGCGTGAATGGGCGGAAATCATTCAACCCAATCTGGCAACACTGGTGTTGGTGTTTGCTGGGCCACAGGGCCAGTATGTGGATGGAAGCAGTTTAGTTAGGCTACAGAACAACAATGGCTGTTGTAGTGTCAAAAACAGATTACAAGGTGAGTCCTGTTTATTTTTATTTGTGTTATGATTCAGATGTGTGAGAATGAGTAAGAATGACCAATGACTAGGCTACTTGTGGAAGACTAGATATAATAACCCAACCAGCCCAGGTACTAACATCATTATCAAGCAATGATGTCTGCTGTAAACCGTAGACTCCCCCAATTTGTGTGTGAACAAAAGAAAGGACAAAAATTAGGGGCAGCCGTGGCCTACTGGTTAGCACTTCGGACTTGTAACCGGCGGGTTGCCGGTTCGAACCCCCACCAGTAGGCACAGCTGAAGTGCCCTTGACACCTGCTCCCCGAGCGCCTGTTGTTGCAGGCAGCTCACTGCGCCGGGACTAGGGGTGTAACGATTACCGGTATAATGGTAAACCGCGATAAAAATGTTGACGACTGATTCTGTTGTCTAATTGATGGTTTTAACTACGATTCGGATTAGGCTACACCTGATTTTAAAAGTCGGAACTTTTTCACCGCAAAATGTGCAGTGTATCATGTAGCCACTCTGCGTCTTTTTATGTTCACGTCCACATTAAATCCATTCCACTCACGTTATCAGGAGAATACAGTAGCCTAAAGTTTTATTTTGAACACTCACTTTGGTCTCACTCATTGCATCCAAATAACAGAAATAGCAAACTCCAAGTTATGGTAGGGTAAGTTAAGCTATAAGCACATAGCCAATTAAACATGAAGAAAAAAGTGAACGGGACACTTTTTGAACTATTTCAGCTTGTGTAGGCCTATCAGTGCTTTCTGAACATATTGAACACACTTTTAGAAATACCGTGATAATACCGAAAACCTTGATAATTTTGGTCACTACAACCGTGAGGTTAAATTTTCATATTGTTACATCCCTAGCCGGGACTAGTGTGTGCTTCACTTCACTGTGTGCTGAGTGTGTTTCACTGATTCACGGATTAGGATAAATGCAGAGACCAAATTTCCCTCACGGGATCAAAAGAGTATATATACTTACTTATACTTACTTAAATAATATACAGAGATGTAGCCTATGTGTGAGAGAGCAGTTTCAGTTGGTAGGCTAGAATACTGATGAGAGTGGCAGAATACTGATGATGCACAGTCAAGCCACAGCTCAAGCCACTGCGCTCTCACTCTCTTTCTCTTCCTCACATACACACACACATACTTCACATACACAAACATGTTCTCTCCCTCACATACACACTCTCTCACACTCTCTCTCTCTCACTCACACACACACACACACACACTTCATATATTCCCTCTGTCTCTCTCTCACACACACACACACACACACACACACACACACGCTGTTGCTGAGTAGAAAAGGGCCTCATTTTAGCACATCATTCCTGATATATCTCTGTTGCTTTCAAATTGTTGTACATCCCAGAATAAAGAAGCATGGCAGAAGGAAGTAGTGGTGTTCAGGGGGAGTGTTTAATACATTGTTCAGATGATAAACCTTGTGGCACCTACTGTATGAACATAAAGTCATGGAACATACTACTGAGAGCAGCTGAAATAAGAGCCTATCGCCCCATCCTTGATTTTGCTAAAGGTCTCTCTGAGGGTAGAATACCATCCATATTGTATCACAGAAAATGCCGTAGCATCTTTACTATGAAGAAACTGCTTGACAAGATCCTTGCAAAAGACATATCTGCAGAACCGTCTGTCACAGAGGACCTAAGAAAATCCGCAAGGGAAGGTCCAACGACTTTAAGAGTTTATGAGGCCAAATGTATACAGGTGCTGGTCCTATAATTAGAATATAATCAAAAAGTTCAATCATGTCAGTAATTCCATTCAAAAAGTGAAGCTTGTATGTTATATTCATTCATTACACACAGACTGATATTTCAAATGTTTAATTCTTTTCCTTTTGATTATTATAACTGACAACTAATGAAAATCCCAAATTCAGTATCTCAGAAAATTAGAATATTACTTAAGACCAATACAAAAAAAGTTTTTTTAGAAATGTTGGCCAACTGAAAAATATGAACATGAAAAGTATGAGCATACAGCACTCAATACTTAGTTGGGGCTCATTTTGCCTGAATTACAATGCGGCATGGCATGGAGTCAATCAGTCTGTGGCACTGCTCAGGTGTTTTGAGAGCCCAGGTTGCTCTGATAGTGGCCTTCAGCTCTTCTGCATTGTTGGGTATGGCGTATCACATCTTCCTTTTCACAATACCCCATAGATTTTCTATGGGGTTAAGGTCAGACAAGTACAGGGATACCATGGTCCTTAAACCAGGTACTGGTAGCTTTGGCACTGTGTGCAGGTGCCAAGTCCTGTTGGAAAATGAAATCTGCATTTCCATTAAGTTGGTCAGCAGCAGGAAGCATGAAGTGCTCTAAAACTGCCTGGCTGCGTTGACCTTGGACCTCAGAAAACACAATGGACCAACACCAGCAGATGACATGGCACCCCAAACCATCACTGACTGTGGAAACTTTACACTGGACTTCAAGCAACGTGGATTCTGTGCCTCTCTAGCCTAGAAATCTAGACGCACCCTAGCGGCAACAAATTACATTTGCTGCCAGGGCTAGTCTAGCAACTCTCCGTTGGCTTGTGAGCTCGAAAAATTAAACTTCTATCAGGCCAATCAAATCGTGTATGGAGTTGTTAGGCAGGCTTAACATAATGATTGATGGCAGAGTTGCAACGGTTTGGCTTGAATTCCCTGCTACTTGAAAACAAATAAGATAATGTTGCTGTCGGCGAACAGTGTGACACGAGTTAAGCTTTTATTAAGTTGGCAAAAGTTTGAACTAGCCAACTAGCTCCGCTGGTGGGAAAACACATGGGACTCAAAGTGTCTTTCACTTTGAAAGACAACCGATTATCCCGCCCCTCGGACTGAGCACTGCGAACGGTGAGTGCCCAGACCGTACATTTTAATGTGGGTCTGGCTCGTCAGGCTAGTGCCTCTCCTCTCTTCCTCCAGACTCTGGGACCTTGAAACCCATGTCTTGCATACGTCTGTGCGTGGTGGTTCTTAAAGCACTGACTCCAGCTGCAGTCCACTCTTTGTGAATCTCCCCCACATTTTTGAATGGGTGTCTATTAATGTGCTTGGACACAGAGCTCTGTGAACAGCCAGCCTCTTTAGCAATGACCTTTTATGTCTTGTACGGTGTTCATTTTAGGACATCCTCAGACTCAGGTGTCAGACTCAGAAAAATATCTGTCATCTTCAGACAAAACTGCCTCAGCGTCAGAAAAACCTCTGTCATCCTCAGATAAAACTGCTTCAAACCAAAAGGCCTCAGAAAAACATCTCAAAGGAGTCAGTCTCAGAAAAAACGCTGTCAGAAAAAGTGGAGTCAGATCTCAGAAAATCAGCCTCAGAAAAAACGCTGTCAGAAAAAACAGAGTCAGACGAAAAAGTCTCAGATGAAAAGTTATCATCATCACATCATTATTTCCAAACCCCCATATAGACAAATGTGCTATGCCATGATGTAATCCCATATAATACCATTATAAAACGTTAGCAGTTGTCATTGTCAATGCACAACAATAATAGACAGACATAAAGATAGACAGGTATAGTACTTGAAATGTAATCCCCAGGAGACAATAACTGCAGCGTTGTTGAATTAATTTGATATGAGATGTTATCTTAACTTATTTAGAGGACTGTGCCATGTTGTTACTACCTGCTATTTCATGTAATGGTATTATTATAATGGTATTATATGATATTACATCATGGCATAGCACATTTGTCTTTATGGGGGTGTGATGATGATTGCAGGTTTCTTACTGGTAGGTAGTGTAGCCTACAACTGGGAAACGGTTAGCAAAAGTAAGAAATAATGGTCCAGGTGTCGTTCTGGACTTTTGTGGTGGAAAAATGTTTAACCCACTTTTCCCTAGCTCATTGAACGTACCGTAGTCCTACGAAAAACAAATTATTTTGCTGTATGTAGTACGTACCATACTCCGGTATGTGCCTTACAGCAGCTACTAATGTTACTAGCGAAGTGAGGTTAGCTAAGTTATATACATCGATTTCCTACAATGTGTATACCATTGGATCACTTTCTACCTTTACTTATAATTTCTACATCTATCCAAGCACCAAATATAACATGCCAGTGACAGAATAAATGTATTAAGCATAATATTAAACTCACCGTTCTGTATCCGTCGTCTTCTTCTTTCCCCGCAATAACTTTTTATTTGAGACGTTTTCGTCTGACTCCACATTTTCTGACAGCGGTTTTCGGAGACCCGACTCATTTTCATCTGATGTCTGATACCTGACTCTGATAACTTTTCATCTCAGACTTTTTCGTCTGACTCTGTTTTTTCTGACAGTGTTTTTTCTGAGACCTGACTCCACTTTTTCTGACAATGTTTTTTCTGAGACTGACTCCTTTGAGATGTTTTTCTGAGGCCGTTTGGTTTGAAGCAGTTTTATTTGAGGATGACAGAGCCTTTTCTGACGCTGAAGCAGTTTTGTCTGAAGATGACAGAGGTTTTTCTGAAACTGAGGCAGTTTTGTCTGATAATGACAGATGTTTTTCTGAGTCTGACACCTGAGTCTGGTTTTTCTGACGCTGAGGCAGTTTGGTCTGAAGATGACAGAGGTTTTTCTGACGCTGAGGCAGTTTTGTCTGAAGATGACAGAGGTTTTTCTGACGCTGAGGCAGTATTGTCTGAAGATGACAGATGTTTTTCTGAGTCTGACACCTGAGTCTGAGGATGTTCTAAAATGAACACCGTAGTCTTGCCCTCCTTGTGCATGGTGTCAATGGTCGTCTTTTGGACAACTGTCAGGTCAGCAGTCTTCCCCATGATTGTGTAGCCTACAGAACTAGACTGACAGACCATTTAAATGCCTTTGCAGGTGTTTTGAGTAAGTTAGCTGATTAGAGTGTGGCACCAGGTGTCTTCAATATTGAACCTTTTCACAATATTGTAATTTTCTGAGATACTGAATTTGGGGTTTTCATTAGTTGTCAGTTATAATCATCAAAATTAAAAGTAATAAACACTTGAAAAATATCAGTATGTGTGGAATAAATGTATACATTATACAAGTTTTACTTTTTGAATGGAATTACTGAAATAAATCAACTTTTTCATGATATTCTCATGATATTCTAATTATATGACCAGCACCTGTATTTTGTGACAAATGTAGCAAGTATTTGAAAGGTCAAAGGACAAAAGAGAGTCTAACAAAATGTGCAAAGTTAAGACCTGATGACAAAATCAGAAGAGCAGCCGTCAGGAAAGGTTACAAAAGAGTACTATCCATAGCCAGTCGTGACTTAGTAGCAGCAGAAGGCCATTACCATAGATCCTGCTACAGGGCGTACACAAAGGAAGATTCAGACATAGACAAAGATGAAACTAACTTGGTCTGCAAATGTGTACGGACCTGCAAACTTCCTGACTGCTCCTGCCTTTCAAACAAATTAAAGTGCACGGAATTGTGTAGGTTACAAACTTGTAGCAATCAGATGGAGGAAGAGTAGGATGAGGAGAACATACTGTAAATGCCAGTCTGGATGAATATGATGATAGTGATGAAGATTAAAAATATATTTTTGAGTCCTCATTAATCTTGTCTTCAAACGTTTGAGCACATCCACCTATAAATTCCACTGTAGCCTAAAGTTGAGCCATTTTTGCAGCCAAGACATTATGGTCTCTATCAAAGCCAAACATGCCTATTCAGCCATTTAATCCATATATTTTCTAAAAGCCCATACTCTCTAGATGTCACAAAACATGAGTTTGGACTTGATCCACCCTTTTCCATCCTTTTGCATGTATATATTAATGTATTATATAGGCGAAAAAGGTGTACATTTTATTTAATTTAGCCTGCATCATTAATGAAAAACTAAATCATCCATCTAAATTTTATATTTTCTACAAGCCTGTCATCTAGATGTGATATAACATGGATAAAGACATGTCCCACCTTCCTCCAGACTTTGAGGCACCCATATCTGTACATAGGCTTGTATTGTATAATTCACTGTGTGCAGGTATAAAAGCTAAAAATACAACTAAGCTACCACTTAGAGAGGGTTATCATACCAAATAATGTCCCTCAGGCATGGAGGATTACAAAGATCATTGGTAGATTTTGCCACCTCAGGTGATACCGATATATGATTTTTTAGGTCCTGGCCCATGGACTATAGCCCCCAATAGTAGCCTGGATGCCAGCCGAACTTTGCCCTGCCCACAACATTTGAGGTCGGGAATTTCAGTCTGGCATTGCTCCATTGTGGAGCAACTATGCTCGAACCAGAGCTGTTTGGACCAATCAAATTGGGCTTTACGATGATGGACAAGTGATCAACAGTGCCTTGTCTATCACTTCATCTGAGCAGCTTAGGTTGATTTTGTTTGCAACAAAAATGCTGTGGCTAGAAGCTAGACAGATGGCTTCTAAGACCCCATATGGAAAAATGCACATCACTAAAAATTATTATTTCTGAAAACTGGCCAAAGTTGATATGTGGGAACACTCCGGTTTCACTTTCATCAAGGGAAAACAGTGTGTTTGCATTGTGACATGTTGTTCCTGCATTTGTTTGAAATCTCTGATTGGCCACCTAAAAAAGCTACGCACCGAAAGCTACGCTAGCGGCGGTCATAATAATCTATCAGCATGGAGGTCACTTCTGAATGTGAGACCAGGTTGGAATATTTTTTAGAGATTTGGTGACCTAGAGATACAACTTTTTTCTGTAACTCTCCAACAGTGATCCTTATTAAAAATGTTTTGCCTCTCAGAAAAACCACCTCACTGTGTGTCGGGGCAAGATCAACATGGGTCCTTGTCCAGGCAAGTTGGTTACAGTTCCAGTTCATTTGAACTTCATAATTATTGTTTTATGGGCATTTTTGGGCAAGTACCTATTTGTCTATAGCCATTCCCTGACTGACAGAGGACTCAACACACTTTCCCTGATTTGAATTGTGAATTCAATATTCTTGTCTGCCAAGCTTGTGCCAATATTCTCTTGCCTTTCTTATATCGCATTTGTCACTTTATTACCTAAGAGAAACAGGAAGTCATCGATTACTGCTTGAAAGTTCATAGGTACTCTGATGAGCTTAAAGGCACACTATGCAGGTTTTTTACCTTAATATGCAAGTGTTTTAGCTTAATTTACCTTCATTTAACAGCTTCAGAGTCATTGGAATGGTTATATAACTTTTTTAAGGTTGAATGGTGGCCGTCTCGCTTCCCCCTAGCGCCTGTGAGAGGAAAAACCACCCTTGCAACTGTGGGCCAGCGGGCCGACGGCCTCAGTGTCAGGAAGTATAACGAGTGTAACCAATTGCTTTACAGCATTCAAATACACATACACGCCAGGCACCGGCTAGAAAAAGGTAGCGATGGAGTTTCTCAGACATTCGTCATGACAGAGCCAGCGAAAAAGAAGCAAAAACTGAGAAAACAGTAAGGAAATTGCCAATACTGCATAGTTTACCTTTAAATAGGTTAATATTGAAGGAAAAAAGCTTTAGCTACATTTTGTTTGTACTATTTTCTAGGGATGCCAAAAACAGTTGCACATGTGTTTTTCCTAATAGACAGGGGGGAACTTGCAAAATTAGGTTGGACAGCTATTTTGGCCTGTAATATTAAAGGAAAATTCCGGTATTTAGCACTCTTAACATTCTCACAATCAAATAATTACAATCCTTGTACTGAGACTATCACAATGATACCGAACATGAATACATTTACATTTCATGACACATGGATACATTATATCAAGGTAACATCCTTTGTCCTGTGTACCTGATAGCCCTTGAACCACTACATTAGCATTCCTTTGGGGGAGGGGAGGGTGTCTTTGTTTTAAACCAAGAAGGGTCACATGGCCAAATAAAAATAGTCTAGAAATTAAATTATTATTAATTTTAACCGTAAAATTATTGCTATCAATTCCCCCTTTTCAAGTCTGAATGACTTGAATTTTAACATAAGATTCCATAAACATGAGCATTCTTGAACAATTTTACATTTTTTTTTTTTATAAAATCCATACTCAGTCCATAATCAGTCCATAATCAATGTAAGTGTGTGCGTGAGCAAGGATAGCGTGACAAGAAAAAAAATGCAGCGTTCAGCATACACCCCTTCTTGTGTTTCTCTTCCGTTGAAGAAGGGTCCTCTTATGAAACTTGAATGTGTCTGCATTGTTTCAGTGTAAGTGTATGCGAGTGCAAAGGGTGTGCATGGCAGGCCGCGTTCGGCGTGCACCCTTGTGTCAGTCCAATATATTGTATATGTCCACATGTATTGCGGGCAGTGAACAATGTGCCATGAGTGTCTTTGATGATGCGGGAGTGCGAGGCTGCTTTCGGCACCCCTTTTCGTTGCTTTCAGTCAGTCCAGTTTTGTTTCCGTCGGACCTGTGGTTCCTGAGTATCGTCCAGTCTCGTCCAATGACATGGCCTAGCCCCCACCGCTGCTGCTCCTTGAATCACTACATTAGCATTCCATTGGGGGAGGGGAGGGTGTCTTTGTTTTAAACCAAGAAGGGTCACATGGCCAAATAAAAATAGTCTAGAAATTAAATTAGCAATAATTTTACGGTTAAAATTAATAATATCACTTATAATTCTAGGGTAGCGAGGTGGATGAACTCTAATAAGGGGTGGATACACTCTATTTCTGAAATCAGAGGTGGATAAACTGCGTTTACTTGCGTTTAACCTCCACTACATCCCTGGCCCCCATCATCGGTCATCAAGGCAGCACTGCCTGGAAGGCACTAAGGTTAGGTGGCCGGTGGCAGCGCTGCCTTGAACTCGACAGTGGGGGCCCAAAACACCATCAAGCTGCACATCACGCTTCATATTTGCCCTTAGACCATTAAAATAGAGCTCAAAATGGCTGTAACTGTGATGCGACCTGTGATACCAAATATGCCTTTACTATATTTACCTCCACCTTTGACCCTTTTTCAGGATAATTTGCTTAGACTTTTAGGGGTTGCATTGTTTGGACCCTCCCTGTAGGTTTCCAGTAGTTAGTTGACCAGGTTGTGCACCCAGGTTGTGATCCTTGAAGGTCCTATATCATTTATGGATCACAACCTTTTACAACATGCCATGTCTGTAAAAACCCCTTTGCCCCCTGGGTATCAGGGAATATAGTATGTTGTCCAAAGAAAAGGAACAGCATCAGATTCGGACTGACAGTCTTTGCATTTTCGCGGGAAGAGAGAGTAAACAATCATTGGTTCTTTAAAATTACAAATTATAAGCAGAACTCTCAGCATATTTAACTACACTAATCTACTAATCTACTACACTATTCTGATAGCATGTTTTTTTTTAAAGGTTATTGTGGTCAAACAGAAGTAGCCTAATATGTTATATAGAGCACCATTATAACTGTATTGAAAATTATTGTGTGGCTAATTCTATTACTATTGACTTTGTAGCCCATATGTGACATGCTAGGCCTATTAACATATGCAGGTCTAAAACTGAGAACATTGTAGTGCAGTCACAATTGCAATATGAACCACTGCAATTATTGAATTGCAAAGGCTACAATATTTCATGCACAGTCAATGTATTCATATATGATTTTTTATATTCATATCATTCTCTTTGACTGTGCCACTTCTGATTGGTGAGCATGCGTATTTGAAAAGCATAGCATTTCTGATTGGTGACCTTCACAGTCAATCTGGGGTGCGTTTCAGTTTCAGGGTAGTTCCAGCGCTCAATAGCAAACATGGATGTTCTACCAGAAAGACTCCGTAGACAGAATAGAATCAGTTAACAATTTAATTAGTAAAGGAACGGCTTGGATGCAAGCATGATAGAGTCCTGAATAGGTAACAGTCTTTGGCGTAGGCCCCGTCTCGGATCCGTCCAGCGATGAGAGGATCTCGTCTCCTGCCGATGGATGAAGGCAGGGGCGGGGAGCCTACCCCCCACGACGAGACGGGGACCAACTGGTGGCGGTGGCTGAAGGAAGATGTGGTAGGCAGACCGTGCCCGATGGACGTGGACTGCTGGCAGAGGTGGCTGGAGGGGAGGTGGAGGGGACGTCAAAGTCAGCGTACTGAGAAGCTGTGAACCATGAGCTGGTCAACCAGCGTATAGGGCAACCTAGACCGATGTGATGGCCGGGTGACCGGCATCCAGGGTAACCTGGACCAAACTGGGCAACCAGTGTCTAGGGCAACCTAAACGTGCATCACGAGCCGGGCGACCGGCGAGAAGTGACCTGAACCATAAGCGTCGTACGAGCTGGGCAACCAGTGAAAAGGGCAACATGCCCATGGCTGAGACTAAATCACCACAAGCTACCGGCATGCTGGGCTCCAATATGTTTCAGCGGTTAGTGCAAGGCGAATGCCAGAATTTAACCACCGCCACCAGGATTTGTGAAGGTAAAATGAGGTACCTGAGTTAACATGGGAGAGCAACTTCTGAGCATCGAAAATGTCAAGAGGAGTTAGTTTGATGCATCCTGATGGATGACGTGGATAGCCCTTTTTGGCCGGCAGTCTTGGCTGCGCCGATGCGGAATGAGTGAGAAGTGAACCTCTTTGAAGAGAGGTTACATTTAAGCAGCACGTTAGCTAGATGGCTGCTGAAAATCAGGTAAAGTGTGAGCCGTAGTTTAAGGTAGTGAACGGGGACCAGGGAAGCAAAACATGATTAGGGTTAAAAGGTTAAACATGATGTACTCAGGATCAATGCAGGGGAATAGAGCTTGTGGTTGCAGATGCTTGGGACCAGAGCAATGAGTTAGTTGATATGGGTGCTTGAGTATATTCGCATCGAAGTCATGTGGTTTAATATTTAGGATAGATAAGCATTATGACTAGTTTTGTAGAAGACTAGTGCTTGTGAAGCCAGATGTGTGTTCTGGTTCGATAGCTCACCTGCAGCGGCTAGAGTGAGATGAATGCATTGAGCTGCAGACCCAAGGCCAAGATGGATGCGTGTGAGCTACACCTTAGCACCTGCTCTTGGAAAGCCCCCCAAAATAAGATGAGCAGCATCAGTAATGCGAGGGAAGCATGACCTTGCGACGTAGACAAAGGACTTCAGGACAATTCATGCCTGTATGTGACAGGAGGAAGAAACATATGTAACTTAAATATGACGAGACAACGAACAGATGAGTGCTGGGGTACCACCATGGTGCTTATGCATCTCAGAATGCAGAGGAGCTCTGAGAATGACTTAACGCGAGCTTGCTATACCAGCTGCACCACTGTGGCAGGATAGTACAGTTTAGAACTGGCTGCTGGAGAGACAACGAGTAAAGGTAGCAATGAGGAGAGAATAAGCAATACATATCGCCCAACTGGATGCAGAAATTATATTAGTCATGCTCATTAGTTTGCTCAGGGAGAGACTCGAGTCTGGCAAGGAGTATGATGCACGTAACTTTTGACCCTTGCATCGCGGGGAACCAATATATGTGTAGCTGATATAGCGGGCCAGAGGCGATCTAAACAGATGACAGACGTAGTGTCATCCAATTGCGTCGAAGTCCGGAATCAGGCAGTTAACATTGACCGTATAGCGGTATCCTGAACCATGAGCTGGGCAACCAGCGTCCAGGGCAACCCAGACAGACATGACGGCCGGGCAACTGGCATCCAGGGCCACCTGGACCAAACTGGGCAATCAGCGTCTAGGGCAACCTAGACGAGCGTCATGAGCCGGGCAACCGGCGTCCAAGGCAACCTGGACAGTGAGCTGGGCAACCAGCGTCTAGGGCAACCTAGACCAACGTGACTGCAAACAGGTTAAAGCTAAAACAATTCTCCCACAATGCCAGGGCAATTAAAAACAATTTAGAAGGTAGAGCACAATAACGAAAAGTGCATCAGTGACTGCCGGTTTTACACAGTCAAGAGTCAGTTCTAGACAGGTGATAAGTGCTGGGATTAGGAAGGTTAGTTTTAAACCGTGCTACAAGAGGAGATATCCTCGAAAGCGCTGGCCTTCGGGAGATTTGTGAAGACGGAGGGATGACCCCCCCCCCCCCCTCCAGTATGAACTGGAAACATGATCCACACGATTGCGTGATTCCGTGAACCGGCACTGCCATCCCTGTAAGAAAGTAGATGTTAGTGTGATATGTGGAACTGCTTCTCCATTGACGAACTGCATCCCCTCAACAGAAGAGGGGAGGCATGATGCACCTGCAGGGGTTAGCAAATTAAAGATTGGGAGGAGAATGTAAAAGGAACTTGCACGTCCTCCCTGGCGCGATCACTTCGGGTGAGCATATCTGGCAAAAACAAAACAGCCAAGGCAAAATAGGAGAATGGAAATTAGAGTACACATTATTTGCAGAGGATCCTGCTAAAATGGCAATTCGAGTCAGCAATCAATGTGACTGATGGCGTGACTAGATGGGCTGAAGTCACACGGACACGCAGAGACCCGTTGTGTCTAAAGAGAGTGTATGAAGGGCGCGGCGTTGGCCTGAAGGAGACTTGAGTCTGCCAGTGATGATGGACCGCTCCGTTTGACCTGCGAGAAGGAAGGAGTGGTTAGACAGGCGACATGTAGCATCGTCATCGGTAAAACAACCAGCCAATGGCTAAGTTGGTAGTCGTGATCAACGAACTTCCAGCATAGGCCACCACTTAAACCACAACTAGCGAAATGTAAAATTGCCGACATAATCATGAACAGCCGGTAACCATTAACACCAATATATGGAGTGCTGAAGCGACCCACTGGTGGCAGTGAGCAAAGTGAGGCCTGCCATAGAATTCCTAGGAACCCAATACACGATACGGAATCAGAAAAGACATTTTAAACATACAAAAGACGCTGGAAGGATATGTTACATACACAAATGACACAGCTTCTTAATTAAAAGCTCAACCATGTGGGCATGAGCCCACACTGTGGTGTCAGCTCATGAACACTGACATAATACGGGCATTGAAAAGAAAACACCTATTATTGCCTAGATAATAGCTTGTGTGACATACTGGCAATTGATGACCATGGGCCGGCGTGCCGTCATTTTGGTTCGAGCTTTGGTGTAAGACCCCCCAAAATTGAGAACCCAGATAGCCGAGAACGTCGGGGACGTCACGGCATACCTGGGACATGACAGATCAGCGGTAGCTGAGAGTAGTTTGAGCAACGGCAAGTGCATGCAGAGAATCACCCGAGGAAGGCCGTGTAGACTTCCTACCAGAAGGTATGGGACGCAATCCCAGATGATTAAATGAATGCAACGATGAACTGGCTTCCCGCAGCCATGCACAAGGAGTGATACCTGAACCGAAGGTCCAGCAGACGAGTAGCCTAGCCTAAAGCCTATGCAGCCCAACGAGTAGCGAGGCAAATTAAGAGGCTACACAAAAAGACAACTGGTTTGACGACGCTCAACCAAGGTAGACATCGAGATAACCACAGTTCACTAGTTCGCCCTTCTATATGATTGCTTCAGCTAGACTAGAATGTATGGGAGAAGTGCGTGTTTGGCAAGGTAGCTGCCCGTGGTCCTGGAGTGCCTGGAGCGGATATCGCGATAGAGCGATGACCGCTTGCACCCCCCTGTGTAAGGAGGATGAGTAACAGGGCAATTGGTGAAATGGAGGAGTAGGGGGAGGAGGGGGGATGATTTCGCGAACGTCGGAGCGTGTGACGTATGGAAAAGGAGGTCGGCTTAAATAGGCCTACCCTGCGGCGGCAGTGGGTGAGTTAATTGCTGTCAATCATCCCGAAGGCTCCACCCGAACTTTGTTTATAAAACATCATTTCACTAGTTCGCCCTTCTATATGATTGCTTCAGCTAGACTAGAATGTATGGGAGAAGTGCGTGTTTGGCAAGGTAGCTGCCCGTGGTCCTGGAGTGCCTGGAGCGGATATCGCGATAGAGCGATGACCGCTTGCACCCCAAAAGATCACAGAGAAAGGCCGCTACCAACTACATAAGTGCTTGCTGAGCGAGTCGTAAATCCGCTAGATTGGAGCGGATGTAAGACTGGTAGGCATCCGAGGACCAACGGCCCAGTATTTTAATTTGTTGCTCCGATAAGCCGTTGAGCGCAGCTGTTGTGGCAGCTCCTATCCTGAAGGAGTGTGCGGAGTAGCGATCCGCGGGAAAACCAGATTTGGCTAGAATGGTTTTTAAGAGTGTCTGGAATCTGTGGCGAGTGATGGGTAGCCCTTCGTCTGACACGAAGGGCGGGCTAGTAGACGAAGCTTGAGCTGACCGATATGAGATGTAGTGAGATAGTTATTGGAAAGGCTGAAGATCTGAGGCGGAGTTAAATGGATATGGAGTGTCCTTTCGGGACTGATCGGTTTTACTCTGTTTGATGGTAAATCGAATGGTGTCTTGGTCTAGCTGCTCTAGATCTGCGATGCACGGGTGGACATCGGGAACGAAGAGAGACGAAGGGCATGTAAACTCGCTACATCTCAGCAGCCCAAAAAAGCCAGTAGAAACATAACGGAGATGGTGGAATCGGAAAGCGTTGACATGAACCCTTTGCGAAGGGTAGCGAGGCAGGTGGCGAGAATGCTTGAGGTAATGGGAAGGCGGGAGTCTTGGGGGACTGGATGTTGCCTACGGATACCTTTAATTAACAAGCCTATCCTGGTGTCGGAGAAGGGGCATTCGGAGCCGTGGGGGCGTTTGTAGAAGAAATGAATGCCAGCTAGGTAGACTCTAATGGAAGAAACTTTGATCCCGAGTGAAGTGTGGGCGTAGGTGATGATGATATGGTGACTGCATCGAAACTGGTAAATGGTAGTGAGTGCTTTGCGTGGAACTGTTTGAAGCACGACCAAGCAGTCCAGTAGGACTGCATGGTCCTGGGTGCGAGGGCATGAAGGGCTTGGTCGGCTGTGATGGGCTGAAGATAGCTGAGGGGGTGGTTTATGGGAAGATGGTCTCCGAAAAGCTGGGGAGTGGAGTAGGGTACGGGTCCGCCTCTGGAGCCGAGCTTCTGAATCTCTGGAATTTAAGACGAGAGAGAGAGTCAGCAATTCCATTGTGGCAACCGGGGACGTGCGCGGCTCTTATAATAAGCTGGTAGCTGGCTGCTATCCAGATTAGACGCCTAATAAGAGGGGAAAGCGCAGGCGATTTTGAGCTCGAGTTATTAATGACGTGCACTACGGCTTCGTTGTCGCTGTGGATTATCACACTCTTGGAGGTCCGCTCATTCCCCCAGGTAGGGCCGTGATGGCTACGGGGTAGAGTTCGAACACGGCTGACGATTCGTTTCCAGTTGTTAGCTCTCTGAACTCTAGTGGCCACGGGGATGCAACCAGCGCCCTTTGAAAAAGCCTCCGAAGCCTGTTGAGGGGGCTGCGTCGGTGTACAACTGGAGCTCTTCTGGAGATGATTGGCAGTCGTCGTAGAACGTGCACAGACCATTCCATTCGTCTAAAACATCCTCCATAGTTTGATATCGGCCAGACACTGGGCATCTAGAGATACGACGTCTTCGAGAGATGGGGTTGCTGAGCGCAGTTTAGGAGATGCGAGATGAAAGGGCGGCCCTGGGGAATGAGTTGACTAGTGGACACTCGACCGCGCCGTGACTGGGGCTATTGCAGAGGGGACAAGATGGCTTAAGTCCTAGGAAAACGCGGTTATGGAGCTCCATATCGAGCGCGCCCCAGTAGGGGTTTTAGTTCCAGAGGCCGACTCTGGCAGCGCATTTTGCTGAAAACAGCCGGTGGTAGCCTACGTATGAAAATGAGCTCCACCGTAGGATACGGCTAGGCCGGCGATGATGGCCGGGTAGTCATTTAGCTTAGTCATCTGCGTCGACTGGAGAACACGAAACAGACGACTTCTGTGTAGTTGGCAAAAGCTATGGTGAACTCGGGAAATGACAGGGTTTTTTGATGCTGGGCCAGAATTTTTTTTTTTTTTTTTTTTTTTTTTTTTTTTTGGAGAAAAACCAGTTCGCCGCAAACTAGATCCCGGTTATGAGAGGGAATAGGAAGGGAGGGAAGAATGGTAGAAAGGTCTACGTCTGCACCTGACAAGATGAGGTTCCTGGTGGGCGCTGTGACGGGTGGTGGTTCGAATGCTGCAGCGTGAGGAGGCGGTGGCAGGGCCTGTGCTGTGGCTAAAGAATAGTTTTGCTGCCGGAACGGGACGTCGTGGTCCGAAGCACTCGCGGAGTGCTGATGACCCGCTGCTGCGGGCTGGTCTAGCGCGGAGCCGGGGAAGAGATGGGAAGGGAGAAAAGGGGGGAGGGAGGGAGCGGTCGCTGACGCGACCGGAAGGGGAGCAACCTGGGACAGGGTCGCGGGAAGTGGGACGGGGAAGGAAAGAGGGTTAGGGGGGAGTAGCGACGCTGTCGCTATCGGCGCCGACTAAGACCAGGTGCTCGCTAACTCATAAGAGAGATGGGGAGCTAGTGAGGTGACTCTTCGAGCTGACGCTTCGTGAGTTGAGGCGTGCTGTACAGACGTGGCTCCCGGGATGGAAAGGGGAAGGGGAAGGGGAGGGGGAGGGGGAGAGGGGGGAGGGAGGGAGCAGTCGTCGGAACGACTGGAGGTGGGGCAGGCCTGGACCGAGTCCTGGCTAGGGGAGGTGGATGGGGGAGGGAAAGAAGGAGTGGGGGGGGGGGGAGTAGCGACGCTGTCGCTACCGGGGCCGTCTGGAAAAGTGGGGCTGGACCCGGAAATACGGCGGAGATCCGGCGGGAATGGGCCTGAGCCGCTGACGTGGCAGTGGCTGTGGCTGAAGCAGCGGAATGATACGCTCTGAAGCTTGTGGTGCCGGAAAGTGCTGTCGGCGTGCCCGGTTCGCGAGGTGGCTGGTGGTGTGTGCTTCGTCCGGCTGAATGGCCGGCGGAAGGAACCGCGTCGGGATGCCAGAAGGAGCAGCTTGCTTCCTGGTCTGGGGAGGAAAACAAAGTGAGGGAGCGGGAGGGCGAAAAGACCGGGTTATCCGACTGCGTTAGAAGGCGGAGGAGATGGAACTTCCTATCCGACATGCGGCATCGCGATGCCGCGGGAATGGAGAGTGCTGCGGATGCGAGCCACTGTCCAGTGGGTAGGGTCAACGCCTTGCTGGCGCTGGGTGGATTTCCAGTTCCATGAGAGCTGTCTTGTCAATGCGAACGATACGCAGACTGAATGATTTCGCGAACGTCGGAGCGTGTGACGTATGGAAAAGGAGGTCGGCTTAAATAGGCCTACCCTGCGGCGGCAGTGGGTGAGTTAATTGCTGTCAATCATCCCGAAGGCTCCACCCGAACTTTGTTTATAAAACATCATTGAGTGTAGAACATCAATTAAACAGGTCTTAATACAGGGTTGGGTTCAACGGCAGCGTGGTGCAGGCCAGCAATTTACAGCACACATCGCAAGGATTATAAAATCAGCAGGAATTATGTAAGGAGGCTTAAGTGAAAGTTAAACCGTGTCAGACAAGTCAGTTTGTTTGCTGCCCGCCGAATATCGTTGGCAAGCAGGTTGCATGACTGTGGGTAGAGTGTAGTCCATCTCGAGGAGCTTGGGAAGAGAGAGCACGATAACCTTACCAACCAGACGCTGAAGCTTGAGAAATTGTTGCCGAAAACGACATGGGCCTGCAACAGAGTTGCGCGAGGACGGCGACCCGGCAGTAGGTTATCGTGAATTGAAGGCTGCAACAGTGTGAGCGTGACTGGCTCCGATAGGCAGAGATTAGCGATGAAGCGTCATGCAGTGGCCCTGACTGAAGGACGCACAGGTCTGAACAGCGCAGCAACGAGCGCGGTAGGATTGTAACAAGTAACGCCACTGAGGGCAGAAGGGGCGAATGTAAAAATGCAGAGAGCCCAGGTCCACGCGGAAGCCTGAGCTAGGACGTCAAAGTCAGCGTACTGAGAAGCCGAAGCAGTGTTAGGTGGTACATATTTAAAGAGCCCACTGAATTCCTATAGGCTAGCGCTGATTGAATGAGTGAATGATCAGATTGCAGGGCTTTCCCGAAAGTAGGCAACGCTAAGATTGGCTCCGTGTAAGCATGGGAGGAGTAAGCTACACTACGAGTCTTCCTAGTAGAACTTTCGCTGAAGCTATCATGGAAGTTTAGTAATAGGGGTGTAAAGGTATACATATTCGTATCGAACAGAGGTTACACAATTTCAAGAGACATTTTGAATATTGAAGTTAATAAATTCATTGACATTCAAAAATCATATCATTCATCGCAATCCCGAGATCTCAGAAAGATCACAATTAGTTATTTTCCCCAAATCTCCAGCTGTAGTTTAGGCTAGTTCCAGATGGTAAAATGACCTTGACTAATACAACCAATTTCTCAATTTTAGTTAGCAAGTGAATAACAAACCATTTTTATGAGAGATAATGATTTTTGTGTTGCATTTTGGGTGAGAAATTACCATCACCATGACCATACAATATTAACTTGACCCCCAACCTCACCTCAGAAATTAACTCAGCATTCCAGAAAACCTGTCATTTGATAGCAAAACCATAAAAATGTACCTAGGTGCGGAGATATGTTATTCTCATTAGTTGTCCGACTCTCGGTGACCATTTTGGAAATATGGCAATAAAAATGTTTCCACCGCCTAAATTTAATGTTATCATCCATAAATGTTGACTTCCTAAGGATACCAAAAATACAAAAACCTCAATAACTTTTTTTTTAAGGGGTTCGGCTATAATGATATTTATTTCATTATGAGGTATGTTCTTTTCTCACAATAAATCTGCTTCACTTCAAGGTTGGATTTTTCCTAATTGTTTCCACTGTGAGACTGTGAGAATTGTAAAAAGATTATTTTTATACCTCGTTTTACTGAACTTACTAGAGAGGCCAATAATGATGGAGGGTGCTGTAAATATACCAGCCCAATCCTGATGTAGTGTATATTCACCTCCCTGGGAGCCAGTGTCAGATACGCTCTGTTTGCTTACACCATCATGTCAGACTTCACTATGACTCACACACTGTATCTCAAGGTAATGGGCACAAAGCATAATGGCTCATCAATGGTGTTCCTGTATAAAAATGGAATGTGTTTTCTCTGTGTTGTAACAAAGGCCATGGTACCCTAGAGAAGTGAGACAGGAGAACATCCCTTTCCTGTCTCAGGAGTAGGGGACGGCCTTCTCTGCTTCTGTTTCTGTTTCAGTCTGACTGCAGCTCTGTGAGAGCAAGTTTCTTTTTTACTTTTCTACAGACTCATTCATGCCATTCATTTCTGAAAACGAATGACTAGTCAATTCCGAGGTATGAGGGAAGTCGTAGAGATAGCTGTGTGTGGCTCCGCACGTACTCCTCACTACAGCCTCCCCTCCCCCTTTGTCATCACTCTATAAGCCACAGCTCCCACTTATTTATTTATTTCACACTGAACTACCATATTAGTACATGTGGACCACATGACCACTGGGAGGGCTTCTGATTGGGCACAGTAGGCAGGAGAGATCATAGACCGGGCAGTAATGCGATCATGGGTTCCACACATTCAACCTCCCTTCTGTTCTCCACAGTGACACAATCACATCTGGAATCCATAAGGTCGTCACTCATTGATAATCTCACAGCACGCGCTACATCATCCCAGAACACATATTGTATCACATGCCCTGGCCTACACAGAGACAGAGAAACATTGTGTTGGGACCTATTTCTGCACATTAACATGCACATAAACATGACAAATCACATCTGCAATAGTAAATCAAATCTTTAAATCATTTTTATTTCTGTTGTGTCGGTAGGAGACATTGCTATCATTACTATTACCTATTGTCATTGCCAGGGCTCTGTTTTGCCTCTGTGAGGCTCATGGGACCAGTAGGCCCAGGAAATGATTTCCCTGCATGTGCTACACAGCAGCTGACAGGATCCACGGTTCAGCCATGCACTGTGACAGAGCACACACCCCTCTGGATCATTGCTCCTTGTATTTTGCATAAGGAAATATACCTTTACATTTCTGGAGCTGTCTTTGATGCAGCCTCCAGCATTCTCTCATTTTGCTCTGGGTCTCACATGTTCTCTTCCATCCTATCACCCCAAGACTGAGACTCACCCACCCATGGCATTCCTTTCTATTCACAATAATAATAATAATAATAATAATAATACGTTTATTTTATATAGCGCCTTTCTCAAACCCAAGGTCGCTTTACATAGTAGGAAGGCAGGGAAACACAATAACAAACAAACAAACAATACAACAGAGACAAAGGCAGGGAAACACAATAACAAACAAACAAAACAATACAACAAAGACAAGTTATCTGTATGGAACTATGTGTTGGGTGTGGAGGAGAAGTGATCATTAAACAGAAAGGTCTTGAGATGTGCTTTGAAGAAAGGAAGAGAAGGACAGGCACGAAGGGGTTGGGGGAGGGAGTTCCAGAGTTTGGGGGCCAAGGCACTGAAGGACCTGCCACCCAGGGTAATACCAATAAACCAATAAACACCAATAAACTTTGTGAATAAAGGATACCGCCATAATCGAAACCGCCATAACAACCATTTTTCGAAACTGCCATAATCACTCTGAAGAAGGGTGTCTTGCCTGAAAAGTGGGGTGATTAAAAAAGATTTAAAAAAGAACTGTGAGTGCTATCAATTTATTCACAACATTGACCCTTTTTATTTGGCAATCTTAGATATGACTGCACCTCCTAACACCCTTGAATGTTTCCTGTTTTGTTTTACTGTTGCAGATGACAGTTATTTGATGTTAGTAGTTAAAGAAGCAGCCTGCTGATAACCTTGCCCGCTATTTCTTAAACTGATCTCTTGACAATTGTCTTTCACTTCCTCTCTGACCCTGGTTTGAGTCAGTTTGCCCCCTTTCTCTAACAGCAGTGGAGACCAGAGGAAAATATTATGTTTGTTGAAAACTCAATGTCATAAATATTCTCATCTTAACACAATATTTCTCAAGAAAACAAAAAACATTTTGAATAAGCAATAGAACTAGTGTTCAAGAACAGCCATGGATATTTGTAGTGTTGTTATTTCTCCCACTGTGAAAAGTGATGTACTCCAATTTGCCAAATTTACCCTTGTAAGATTTTTGTTACTCCAATGCCAAGTCAATGTTTCTGGGTCTGGTGGACCCACCACATTATTAGGCTTTTAAATCAATACAGCCATAACAATTTATGTAAAATACGTATTAGATGGTAATGCTCAATTACCAATTATATAGACATGACATCATTTATGGTACATATTTGCCATTTACGTGAGATTACATCATATGACTGATTTTTGTTTTGTTTTTTTGTGAGAAAATGAGGAAATTAAATTATATAAGTATAAGTATATATACTCTTTTGATCCTGTGAGGGAAATTTGGTCTCTGCATTTATCCCAATCCGTGAATTAGTGAAACACACTGCACACAGTGAACACACAGTGAAGTGAAGCACACACTAATCCTGGCGCAGTGAGCTGCCTGTAACAACAGCGGCGCTCAGGGAGCAGTGAGGGGTTGGGTGCCTTGCTCAAGGGCACTTCAGCCGTGCCTACTGGTCGGGGTTCGAACCGGCAACCCTCCAGTTACAAGTCCGAAGCGCTAACCAGTAGGCCATGGCTGCCCCCCCCCAATATAAACAAGGTAAAAAATACAGAAACAAGATTTTTGATCTCTATTGATGCTTATTTCTTAGAACTTAATCAGAAAAGGTGTAAGTGCTTGAAATGTAACAATTTTGTAATTTTGTGTGAGAATACAGGTGCAGAAAGACAATATTCACGCACACATACACCTAGACACGCACACATACAGACACAAACACACACACACACACACACACACATACACACACATACACACACACACACACACGCCCAGTTAGGAGGAGGACACAGTTAAGGTACATAGCACCTACAATTATTACACTCGGGTCCAGTTGACCCGAACACCACATATGTAATAGTTATGTGTAGGGAGGGTGTACTGTGTGCAGTCATAAGTTATTTAAGTTCTTCACAGAAAATGAGCCAAAGCCAATGAGTCTGAGTTTGAAGAAATAATAAATAGCATCATTTTTCTTTTAGCAAACTTTCTTTTAGAAAACGGGTCCCACAGACCCAAACACAAGGGTTAATTATAGAAGGGTTTTAAGATCAAAAATCAAGGGTGAAATTAAGGTGTTATGTTTCATCCTCAGTTAGACACCAGTTCAGGCAGGGTAGCAGGTTCCTGTTGACACATTCACAGTTGTGTTCAGCTTCCTATTACTAGGAACTGCTGCGGCTGTCATAAGGCGTACGTCAGAGGCCAAAAGTAAGGCGTACGTCAGAGACCAAGACTAAGACAGACACAGACCTGTGGTATTTCATCTCCTCCTGTGCAGTTACACTGTGTAATCCCCAGTCAGAGCAGCATGTACAAAAATGTATGCAATATTCTGAATTACATTCTTACAAATTTGGAAATGTTATCTTATTGTTAAATTGGAATAGTTTATTTTAGTTTATTAGTTTATTTTACTCCCTAATAGAGTATATTTTAAACAATTTATGTGTGATCAATATAGAGATCAAATCTTTGTGAGATTATGAGGTTGTAGTGTGGTTCATTATAAGTTAATAATAACAAGTAAGAATGCTAAATCATAATAATATGTAAGAATGAACCAAAAATAACAATGAACATAGTTATTAATATAGTAGCAAAGGACTAATAACTAAGCAAAAGTTTGAATTTATTTCTCTGCAGGGAGCCCTGACCCCTTTTGTCTCAATGCATCCACCTGATAAATGTACATGTTCTACGTGCATTGAGCATGCAGACCAGTGTAAGAAAAGAGAGTTCATGAGAGGTCACATTTACTTTGCCATCACCATTTACATATCTGCAACTCTGAACATGCTCTTCCTCTCAGCATTTAAATAGACATGGGGCAACAAACCCACAAACATCATTAGGCTACACCCTTGACCTGTATGTGAGTATGCTATGCTATGTCAGGTCACAGTTCAGTGAGTGGGTAAAATGCACACAGATCAGAGGTCACTTTTATACGTTTAGTATAAATTGTCCTACAGTAATGTGTCTTTTATTTATACATAGAGGGTGACTCATACTCTTGTAGCAAGCAAGCTAAATAATATTCCAATCTTACAGTCTCAGTCAAAAGGCGTATAATGCGATATCCTACGTTTTATTTGGCTAGACAGACTATTTAGTTGCACTTAGATTTAGGGTTACCCATGTATTTTAAAACAGTATAGATTGTGAACAAGGTGCATGAACGTGGGGTATGCTTTCAAGCTGCACGTAGGCTATGGATCACCCTCCGCATACGTGCGCACGTGCTCAAGTAGGCTATTGATGCTGGATCGACGACATACGTGTATGCTCCGAATGCGCATCAGGGCAGTAATATATTGAACAAGTAGTGTACGGCAGCAAAGCACTTGACACTGTCATGCACAGTAAAGACATACTTGTGAGGTTTGTTTTTTGCTTGGCTTCTTGGCATTCTCACCAACTTTGAGAAGGCGTAGCTGGCATGGCACATAAAAGATTTGTAGTAGTTTACTGGAGCGGTATGCCACCCACCAAGCATCCTCATGATCTGTGTGTGACCATAGTTTTGTTCGAAAAGCTTGCATTCTTCGGCGATTGTTGTCCGTTTGTGAGTGGGAAGCGCTGTAGGAGGTTCAGAACATCTAGTCTATTCATAGCGCACAAAACCTAATAGGAGCGCGGCAGAACCTAACATGTTAGATGGGACCTGGTGGCATGAATGAAACAAGTGAAGGGATATAAGGATACAGTTAGCTTCAATTAATATGTAGTTCCTTAGGCAAGGATACGCCTTCTTTCTGAATAAACTCATCAGCATTATTAGAAATGTATTGACTCATCATGCCCGGAAATGCAAATGAAGCGGGTGTCACCAGTCCAGATGAAACTGAAGTGAAACGTGCAGATCGAAGAGTATACCCTCGTATAAAAAAGCCCACCGGTGGAGGAGGAACCTAAACAAGTGTGAGCATCCTTCGGACGATATACTATAACACGAGGAGTTATTTAATCAAATACGGTAAAGAGGCTACTTTATTGCTTAAATGGAAAACAAAATTGTACTGGTAGTTTGAATTTTAGTCTATGTTGTAATTACGCATCACTGGTGCGCCTTTATGTCAGATTTCAATATTTTGTAATGGTTTGATAAGCGGAACACAAGACCAGGGAGGGGCAAGAGGAGGGGCACTTGACTTTATAGGCATGTGTAGATGTTACTATACATCTTAGTTATTGAGATCCTTAGCTCACTCTCGTGTCTTTGACGATTAGCCTACATGACAAACTTATTTTGCTCTGTTTATTGACACTACTGCTGTTTGTTGTTATCATAGGAGCTATCCAGCCAATCACTGAATTCTTTGATAAATTCAACTTAAAACAAGAAGTGCATCAACAAGTCTGAACTTTGGAGTCAGAGCTCAGATACTGCCCAGTAGAGAAGCCCGTGATACCACACCACACCTCTGCTCTGCCGAGATGGAGAAGATGGAGGAGGATAAGGTAAGATCCCATCTCTTCCCTTGTATTGTACTGCTCCTTGTGCAGATGTTACCTAGCTGTTACTTGTGTTCCACCAAAACGGAAAACCACAGCACATATATAGATTATGCTGCCCACCACACATTTTAACTCTTTAAGACTTGGCTCTTATGACAACCTTGATGTGTTCAGTAAAATGACCTCTGCTATGAAACGACACATTTCTTACACAATAAGAGAGGTTTCCTGAGTAATTACATGGGCATTTGTACCCTCCACCCTTTGTCTAGGCAACATAAATGAGTCAACCTGGAATTTATGAGAAACACATCCAGTACTTTTCCTTTCTGGCAAGTCGAAGGATGGGGGCTGTATTGAGGAAATGAGTGGATGAGGGAGAGGTTGAGAAGAGAGCGTGAGGGGGGTTGAGCTTTCTCCCCGTACACAGGTTTGATGGCATGTCCCAACCTGACAATGAATGTGTTGAGCTCCAACCAGTTTTGGCATGTTATAACATTAGGATACAGAACTCAGGTGACTGTACAGACAAAGAAATGAGTTTTGCAAAGCCTATGGCATGTAGGCCAGAGACATATGGCCGAGAAGGACGCAAACCGGCTCAAGGAGTAATTATTGCAGCTCCTCCACTCCCTAATTTGCATTTACTGAGAAATAGTTTTGTTGCAGTGGTGCACATCAAATCAGTTGTTTGTTGTGGTAAAGATAATTGCATGCGTTATGGTTGTCATCAGCTTTGCTGGCCTACAACAAAAAGTCACTGCATGCTACTGCTACATAGACTATTGTGCCACTGAGGAAGAGCAAGTCTACGTAAGAAGCTTGCACAATCAAACATAGTGACTCACTCCCACTAGTGTTTTATTTTCTCAGTCATGCGTGTGTTGTCAGTGTGGTTGATTGAAAGAATGTCCTGCAGTGTCCCCATCTTTTCACGCTGGATTTTTCCACAACTACCCTCCGTCCGTCGCCATATTTAAGTCCTATCGTAAAAACCTGTTGAATCATGCAGTGTGCATGGAAATCATCAGATAAGTTATGTATGTGGCAGTTTGGTCTGCTGCAACATTTATCTGTTATTGCAAACATCCTGTGACTGTGCACCATGAGGAAGGACATTGAGATCTACACTCGCCGATAAACTGCACAATCTAAAACAGCTCTGATCTCTGTTCTTATAAAACTATGTTCTCCTTATTTTAATTCTCTTTGAAACATTTAAAATCCAGCCCAATTGTGGTGCACTGTAAAAGTTGTGTTATCGGACTTAAATAGTGAAATGTGCAGTAATGTGAAATGTGAAGTACAACACAGATGTGGCATAACCAATGGGGAGTTAGTTCCTCTTCTGTGCCTTTCAGTCTATGAGCTTCTGTAAGGAGAAATGAACCCAGTCACAATGTCTGGTGGCTTAATATCAAGACTATGCTGACCTTCAGCTACTAAAGTGGCTTGGTCTTATACCACACTAACATTATCACAAAGAACCAATGTGCTGTTTTAATCAGTGTATGCTTAACATGGGAATTTTGCTTTCTTCAGCACTTTGCTTTCTTGATACATGATGTAGGTCACTTTTCTGAACAGTACAGGAACCACAATGGATTTTGTGGATCAGTGTTTTTTTTTATCTTTGTTTGTATGACCAATGTCTGACAGCACATGCCTTCTTTTAGTTATGCTAGAGGCGACTTTCATGCTTTATATTTAAGTCACACTTTATGTTTTTTATGTAATTTGCTTTACTCCTTATAACAGTGTATCTGTATTGTTAAGTACAATGTAATAATATGACAGTAAATTGATGCCTTGAAGTACATTAATAGGTTTGGAGTTAGGATCAGGATTCAGTTAGGGCTGTGTTAGTACAGGTTAACCTATAGATGTACAGTGAGCTTGACATAAAGATGTTGCTTTGAACATTTATTAGTTTGCTTACTTACTCTCGTCATGTTTAGCTCTTTGATGTGCATAGAACCTACACATACTGTAGCTTAATTGGAATTTTACGTGCCATGCGTGTGCCATAGTATGGCAAGGAAACCAACAGCAATGTAATGTTAAGGGTTTAGACCGAGAATATCTATTGTGATTGATCTGTTGAGTCAAAGAAGGACAGACTGTACAGACTGCCGAGAACAACCCAGGAAGAGCATGTTAGTGAGTAACAGCACTGTCATATCTAGCACGAATACCTCAGCATTGCTCAACATGCAAAGCAACAAATGGAGTTAGTTTCCTCTGCCAAATCGCTACATTACTTGTGATGACTTGTTTGTCCAAAGAGTCTTTCTGTTTTTTCCTGTCGCCACTTCTGTTGCATTTTGACCATTCAGAATACATACATGCGCCACTAAACTGTAGTGCTTTCCACGTGTGGTGTTTGGCAATATGCAGTGTAGAATATCTACAATTTCCCAACACGTCTGAGGCGCGTGGTGGCTTTGTCTGAGAAACGGTGAGAGAGAGAAAGGAGAAGAGGGTCAGGAAGAGCAGAAATAGAATGTATCATTGTGCGTCTGCCAACAACACAATCTTTGTGACAACTCTACTGTGCTTTCACAGTCTCTTGCAGACTGATTGCGGGGCATGTGAGACTTTGTTCATTGTGTACCAACACAATCCACGTGCATCAACACATTAAGGCTCTCACTGATGCTGTTTGCCCCCCCCCCACACACACACATACACACACTCCTCTCTGAAGGATGTTTTGATGTGATGTGGTCCTCTTTGAGAATGTAGTGGTCATTTGAACAGATGCTGACAAGCGCAGTCAACCAGTGACCCTGAGTAATCATAAATCTTGACCTTAAAATCTGTGGTTGCTTTCCAGGGAAAAGGGGGTTCATATGGCTTCTATATCATGTTGTTCAGCTTCATATGACAGCGGGATTGGGGATTGACTAAAAGGGTTGGTTGCTTTTAGCAGATATAAAATTCCCATCCACCACTAGTGAGACTGACATTAGACGGTACAAGGAAATCTGTAGGTTTGAGGTATATGAAGTCTTGATATTTTTTTTCTGAAATGAAAGCAGAAATTAAAAAGAGTAAAGGATGATAGTGTTTCTGTCCTTAATTTTTTTTCCTTTCTCAGTTTTGGTACTGTGGTAATAAGGTCTGCTTAAGTGTATACTTCTCAGTTTTGGTACTGTGGTGATGAGGTCTGCTTAAGTGTATACTTCTCAGTTTTGGTACTGTGGTGATGAGGTCTGCTTAAGTGTATACTGGGAATGGCATCTCATTTAAGTGCTCTTTCTCTCTTTGTCTTTTCCAGAAGAAGAAGCCATTGACGTGCTACCTGCTGTTCTGTATTTCTACAGCAGTCATTGGATCGCTGCAGTTTGGCTACAACACTGGAGTCATCAATGCACCTGAGCAGGTCGCTACTTTTACAAAACAACACTCACAATATGTAGTTCGCAGATTTATGGAATTGCTTATACACATTCCTTTTTTTTTCTTTGGTTTTTACCTAGTTTATGAACGAGTCTAAAAATGCATTGAGGTTTTTATTGGCATCCAGTCGAGGCTATGTGATTAACAAATGGCTATTAGCTGACTGACTAATGAGAGTGTAGGAAGACTGAAAGAAAATGGCGTAAATACAAACTTCAGATCCATTATGAAATCCATAAAGAGATGCTCTGCACATGTAACTCTGTAATATGCAAAGCAAGACAGTCCTTTTTTTCTAACATTATCAATAGAAGTTCAAATAACACTCGTATTCTATTTTCAACTGTTGATAAGTTAACAAATCCCCCCTCACAATTAGCGCCTGAACTTCTCTCAACTAATAAATGCAATGAGTTTTCATCTTTTTTTAAAGGTAAAATTGACAAAATCAGACTCAACATATCTGCTCAATTACAAATTCAACAACCTGAACTTCCAGCAACAAACAGAGGGAAACTAAACTTGATGTCAGAGTTCAGCTAGACTACGAAACACTTGAAAAAACGGTACAGAATCTTAGCTCTTCCACATGTGTGGAAGACACTCTGCCTACCAATTTCTTCAAAAACTGTTTTTCACCTCATAGTGGCGGATGTCCTTCAAATTGTAAATGTATCACTGCTGTCTGGCACTTTTCCTAAGTCACTGAAAACAGCTGTTGTAAAGCCACTTCTCAAGAAGAATAACCTGGATGCCTCCATGCTAAACAATTACAGGCCCATATCCAATCTACCTTTTATTAGCAAAATTATTGAAAATAATCTTTAATCAATTAACCACCTTCCTAACATCAAATGGGTATTTTGATTACTTTCAGTCTGGTTTTCAGGCAAATCACAGCACTGAAACAGCTCTCATTAAAGTTTCCAATGACATACGCCTCAACACAGATTCAGGTAAAACATCAGTCCTAGTGCTACTGGACCTTAGTGCAGCATTTGACACTGTTGATCACAATATTTTACTACACAGACTAGAACACTGGGTTGGATTTACAGGCATAGTTATCAGCTGGCTAAAATCATATCTACAAGAAAGGAGCTTCTTTGTTGCCATCGGAAACTGTACCTCAACACCAACGTCCTTGACCTGTGGTGTTCCCCAGGGGTCGATCTTGGGGCCACTATTATTCAACCTCTATATGCTCCCACTTGGACAAATCATCCAAAATAATTTGATTTCATATCATAGCTATGCAGATGACACACAAATTTACTTAGCTCTGTCACCAAACGACTATGGTCCTCTTGAGTCTATGTGTCAGTGTATAGAACAAATCAACACCTGGATGTCTCAAAATTTTCTTCAGCTGAACAAAGAAAAAACTGAAGTAATTATATTTGGTAAAAAGGAAGAAAGACTTAGGGTTGCCACTCTCCTTGACACAAAAGGGTTGAAGGCAAAGGATACAGTTAAAAATCAAAAATCAAAATCAAAAATTAATTGACAGTGATCTAAATTTCAACAGCCACATGAAAGCGATAACTAAATCAGCTTTTTACCACCTCAAAAATATTGCCAAACTCAGAGGGCTGGTGTCAAAATATGACTTAGAAAAACTCATTCATGCATTTATCTCCAGCAGGGTTGATTACTGCAATGGACTGTTCACAGGCCTTCCTAAAAAGACTATTAAACAGGTGATACAAAATGCAGCAGCTAGGATTCTAACAAAAACTAAAAGAACTGACCACATTACTCCAATTCTTAAGTCCTTGCACTGGCTTCCAGTAAGTCACAGAATTGACTTTAAAGCACTATTACTTGTTTATAAATCAGTAAATGGAGCAGGACCTAAATACCTGTCAGACATGCTTCAGCAGTACACACCTTCTCGTCCTCTCAGGTCCCAGGTGAAAAACCTGCTAGTAAAACCTACTGTTAGAACTAAACATGGTGAAGCAGCTTTTAGCTGCTATGCGGCTCAGCTGTGGAACCAACTTTCGGATGACATCAAAAAGGTTTTAAATTTTAAATCTAGACTTAAGACCAAACTGTTCTCAGATGCTTTCTGCTAGCTGTGCCGAGTTACAAATTCTGAATCTGCCTTGATAATTATTCTACCTTGTCTTTTATTACTTTTTTTTACAACTTTTGCCTTTGTTTTTGCTTACTACTTATTCTTTATTTTTAAATATATATATATATATATAAATAAACTTGACTTGACTTGACTTGACTAATACCTAAAACTTATTAATGATCATTTACCAGATAAAACATATTGACTCCTAACCAGTAGCATCTCTCTCAGTTATTCCCTGCTTAACCTGCTAGGTAATAGGAATGAATGGGGATATAATGGCTTATGGTTTGTTGGGGAAATGTAGGACTCTTCGTTCGTTTATAGAGTTTATAGAGAGAAGCCAACGCACCCATGTATGTCAAATCTGATAAAATGGTCGGCTTTAATGGGTTTAGCCTTTTTCACCCGTTACAAACAAATAACAGTAATTCAGCATAGAATTCAGCACCATAAGACCGAGATAGAACCCTGACCTTAGATTGCTCAGTTTGTTTTTTCTTCTCTAACACACAACTGGAAAGATCAGCACAGGATATTCAATACCATGCTATTCACTGTTCTCATCGGACATGATCAGACATGTGTGTCTGTCTGTCTAGGGCAGCCGTGGCCTACTGGTTAGCACTTCGGACCTACTTCGGACCTGTAACCGGAGGGTTGCCGGTTCGAACCCCGACCAGTAGGCTGAAGTGCCCTTGAGCAAGGCACCTAACCCCTCACTGCTCCCCGAGCGCCGCTGTTGATGCAGGCAGCTCACTGCGCCGGGATTAGTGTGTGCTTCATGTGTGCTTCACCACACTGTGTGCTGTGTGTGTTTCACGGATTGGGATAAAAGCAGAGACCAAATTTCCCTCATGGGATCAAAAGAGTATATATACTTACTTATACTGTCTGTCTGTGTGAAGTGAACTAAAAGTACCAGAGGCAAGGCTCTAACTAAGGAGTCTAATATGTCAGAGTCTTAAGCCAAGCTGCCTCAAGTGATGACTTGACAGGGAACATCCTGGTACAGGCTCCAGACGCCCTGCGATGTTGGAGACGTCTATTCTGCTCTTTGTTGAACCAAAAAAGGCTGAAGTTTGTGTGTGCGTGTGTTTGCTCCCATAATAATGTATATTGTATCTTTGGATAAACTCAGAAACTAAGAAGCTTCATCCAAAATATATCAATGGAGCGTTATGGAGAGGCTATGGAGGAGGGAACCGTCACCATTGTGTGGAGTGTTGCCGTGGCTATCTTCAGCATTGGAGGCATGGCCGGGTCTGTCTGTGTGGGGGTTCTGGTCAACAAGTTTGGGAGGTGAGTAATGAGGACTTGTGATTTAGAGTGATGGTGGACTGATCTGTGTCACGGTGCCTTGAACAGTACAGAATGTTGTGCCTTTGTGTGAGTGACACTCTCTTGCAAATGTCTCCCAGCCTTGCGCTTGCTTGTGTTTTAATTGTGTCTGTGTCCTCTCTATCCCCTCCTATGCCTTTGTTCTCTGCTCTAGGCGCAAGTCCATGTTTCTAGCCAACGGCCTGGCAGTGATTGGTGGAGGCCTGATGGGGTTTTCCAGCTTGTGTCGGTCATATGAGATGGTGATCTTTGGGCGCCTGGTCATCGGGCTGTTTTGTGGTCTGTGTACTGGCCTAAGCCCCATGTATATAGGAGAGCTAGCCCCCACTGCCCTACGAGGAGCCTTTGGCACGCTGCACCAGCTGGGTGTGGTCATTGGCATCCTGGTGGCCCAGGTAAGATCTCTTCATGCACTCCTCCATTTTTCCATCAGCATGCATGTAAATTAGGGCTTTTTGACTCACTGTAATCCAAGGACAATCACTCTGACATAAAAAGCAATGTAAGGGCTCCTGTTCTAAGGTGTGAGGTAAAAGCCAGTCCTTCCCACAGTGAAATTGCAGACTACTGTTTGAAAACCCCTGATATAAAAAGAGGGCCTTTTCTGTATTTTTTGTCATCTTTGCCCTAATGTTATTGTCTCCCCGCCTTTGTCCAGATCTTTGGTCTGGAGTCCCTGCTGGGCTCGGACTCCCTCTGGCCCCTGCTACTGGCTCTGACAGTTCTGCCGGCGGTCTTGCAGACCATCATGTTACCAATGTGCCCCGAGAGTCCTCGGCACCTCCTCATCAACCTCAACCAGGAAGAGGAGGCCCGCAAGGGTGAGACAGAGAGCAGTAATAGCAGTCTAAGGGAGCTTGATAGTGGTTCCAGTACTTATTCAAATGATATTGATTTTAGGGGAAGATGTTATATGGCATCATCCTGCTATATTTAGCGTATTCATATATAATGAACAGAAATTGAAGAGCTTTCTGCTCCTGTGATTTCGGCCCACAGCGCTGGTGCGTCTGCGTGGGTGTGAGGATGTCAGTGAGGACATCAATGAGATGAAGGAGGAAGGCAGGAAGATGGCCATGGAGAAGAAGGTCACCATCCCTGAGCTGTTCCGCAACCGTTCGTACCGACAGCCCATCATCATTGCCATTGTGCTCCAGCTGTCTCAGCAGCTCTCTGGAATTAACGCTGTACGTAAAAACTACATCTCCCAGAGTTCTGCTGATTAGATATGAAACCAATCTACCCTTATCAAATTCATTTATTTTTTCATATTGTGATTGATTACACACTGTAAATTACACTGTAAATGTTAGTATTGTGTCTTTTCTCCAATAACAGTTTGTCTTTCTGGTGTAGGTGTTTTACTACTCCACAGCCATTTTTAAAGGGGCTGGAGTATCCAAGCCCATCTATGCTACAATAGGAGCTGGTGTTGTCAACACGGTTTTCACTGTGGTCTCTGTAAGTACAACTCTACCAATCATTTAGATTTTTGTGTATGATGAAATTGATCTAATTAGATCACGTGTGCCCATGTCTACATGAATGTGTGCTCTGTTGCTTTTCTCTAGCTCTTCTTGGTGGACAGGGCAGGACGCAGGACACTCCACCTCATTGGTTTAAGTGGAATGGCAGTTAGTGCTCTTCTAATGACCATCTCTCTTGCACTGATTGTAAGTTTCCGGCTGTTTATCTCTTCTTTTTTCTTGGTATATCTGCACTTCATTATCAATTACTTAACCAACAGTTACATTTTTCAATGGTGCTTAATGTTTCTCCTTAAATTCCATCCCATTTCAGGGTACCACTGAATCCCTCAGTTACCTGGCCATTGTGGCGGTGTTTGGTTTTGTGGCCAGCTTTGAGATGGGACCAGGCCCTATTCCATGGTTCATAACGGCAGAGCTCTTTGAACAGGGACCCCGCCCTGCAGCTATAGCTGTAGCAGGATGCTCCAACTGGACCTCCAACTTCCTGGTCGGACTCAGCTTTCCCAAGCTGCGGGTAAAATGCTGCTTAATCCTGCTCATTAATCAAATACTGACACAATCCTTCACGTAGCTCTTTGACGGTCTTCTCCACTAATGTGTTATGCCGGTAATAGATTTTATTTTTGCCACAATTTGTTCTCATTTGTCCCCAATTTCTCTCTGTTCTTTTAGGAGCTGTGCGGAAGCTATGTGTTCATCATCTTTGTCATCTTCCTCATCTTCTTCATCATCTTCACCTACTTCCGAGTGCCCGAGACCAAAGGGCGGACCTTTGAGGACATCGCTCGCGGCTTCGCCAGCGCTGCCTCCAGTCTCCCTCCTCCTCAGGATGGCGAGATCACGCTCCCCGTCTCGCCTACCAGAGAGAAGGTGCCCATGGTGGAATTCCCCAATGTTGACAGTAGCAAAAATGGCCTCCCAAGTGTCTAGCAGGGCAAGGAGGTCTCATCCCACAACACAGCTAACTGCACTACACAGACAGCCATGGCAGACCATTAGCATTTGGCAGTAACCACAGGAAATACTGTAGTTCACAAAATGGACCTCCTTAGTGTGTAGTGGCTGTGTAGTGGGGCAGCTGTGGCCTACTGGTTAGCGCTTCGGACTTGTGACCGGAGAGTTGCAGGTTCGAATCCCTACCAGTAGGCACGACTGAAGTGCCCTTGAGCAAGGCACCTAACTACTCACTGCTCCCTGAGCGCTGCTGTTGATGCAGGCAATGATACTCCTATAGCTTTAGGGAAAAGGACAAGGCACTTGTGTAATTGGGAGCAGTGCCATAAAAACAGCCATTTCATCCAGTGAGCCATGTGCTAGACATTTTTCATCTAATAGTATGTCTAACCACATTAAGCAAGTTGTCACTGCCCAGTAATAGCCTAAAGTAGGTCATGTGTAAAAGTACTGTAGAACACTGCCTATACTGCCTCAACGTCCATGATTGCTTGCTGCTGAGACACGACCAGCTTTAGGATGCTGGGGCTTGGTTAATGAGGAAACATGGTGACGCTCCCTCTGGTGGTTAACGCTCTGCCCTTCATGAAGCCTGCAGTGTTCCTTAAGTAGAGACCCACGTGGTACTGGTGAGGAACCTCACATAAAACTGATCAGATTGATAATTGATGGATTGCTAAATCACAAACATCCCATGGATTGCAAAATCTTAAACAACCTATTCAAAGACTCTGGATTTGAGTGGTGTTTAAGGGCCGTTTTTTGAGGAACACTGCCTCAACGGAAACTTCTTTGCAGAAGTTGGGCAATTGCCACTACAACCAGAACCAAAGGATGTATGGTGGCTCCAAACTAAATGTATTCTATACCATCTACGTATTAGTGGTGTGTGAGATGACGCTGAGGCCGGCTGCTGTGATAAGTGAATGGACATATAAGTGTGTGGCTATGTGTGAGCCAAGCTCCCTTTTGATTGAGTGTATGTAAATGTTCAAAGGGAATCTGCTGGTGGAGATTCTTCCCAGTTTTATTTTTATTTATTGCAGCTTGATGTTACTTATGAATTGTGATTATGTGTACATTTCTCTTAATCACTGAAATAGACCTAATGACGTGGTAGTGAATGAAGTGGTAGTAATACTGAACTGATATTCCTATTTAGATTGTGACTAATATTCCAAGCGATTACTGTTACTGCAAAATTTTAAATGTGCACGAGTATCAAACATATTCTTATACACTGTAGTCTCTCTTCAAGACACTGGTGTGAAATACATAAAGCACTCTCTGAACTAATCACATGCCATGCACTTCAGCCTCTGCAAAGATTAGTACTTGTTGGAATTCACTCTTATATTTCTTAACGGAGCTAGAGAGCAGCTTGTGGTTGACCTAGATAAACAGTCCCAAAAAGCTAGCTCAGGTCCTGAAGCCTTTGGCAGTGACTTTGCTGGTGAGGAGGCGAAACTCTGATTTTCTCCTTAGCCCCGCACTGCTCACTATCTACTTCCTTACTAGCTGACGCTTGTCCAATGAGGCAATCTCAGTGAAGTAAGTGCACCTAACCGTTACACCCTGACTAAGAACAGATGACAACCTTCTGTCCTGGCACAAGCTGTTGTGTTTCAGAGCCAATACAGTTGATCAAAGAACTGACCTTTTTTCTCAAAGACAAACAAGACTCCAGTGGCATTTCACATCGCACAATTTGCACAACTTGTGCACTATGGATCAATCAGACAGATTCTAGGCTACTGGCTGGTTTGTACTCCTAATTAGCCTAACTACTTGAAATTCTTAACAGCCAGGGTATTTATTTTGCGAATTCGGGCAGTCACAAATAAAAAGATAAATAGCTGTTAAACATAATAGCCCAGATATTGCCAAATGAACAAAGGTAAACAAGATAAACATCAATTCAACAAAATTGATTTTAATGTGGGAAAAAGGACTATTGTGCTTGAATGTCAAGATGCCTCCTTTCAGGCCTCAAAAGGAATCTTAGTAAATATTTGATAACATGTTGTAAAAAGCATTTTCAGCCATTACAGTACCATATTATTGTATGTCTTGTGTAACATGTTGATGTAACATTGTGGGATTTGGGGCTGTAGTTGTAGTCTTTTACCTTTCGTCTATTTATTGTATGTTTTGCACATGTACTTCATTTGTGTGTGTGTGTGTGTGTTTGTTTATAGTGTATATAGCTTTCTGATAGAGGGTTGTCTATTAATGGTGTGGTGAATAATTTGTCCTTGTTACAAATTGCCTAAAGTATTTGATCTGTTGCTATATTTGCTGCTGGGGATGCTTGCTAAGCACATCACTTTACTGGCAACTCACATTCTAGGACGAGGATTAATACTGTTCAGAATCTATTGATATTTTGTGTTGAAGCATGTATTCCCATAAACATTCATGAATGTCGATGTTTCATTCTGAAAGTCATAAGTATATAAATTCTATTTACTATTGTCTGTGTATGCTCACATACTTCCACTGCCAGATTTCATTGAGCATTTATTAAATTTGTTTTAAATTGAGAGACAGACATTAGATACGTATTATTGAGTAGATATGTATATAGTATAGAAAAAAGCATTTTGCACTCAATATGATCCCCACCATTCTCTAAATACACAATAAATTCCAGAAACATGGTATGTGTATTATTTTGTAATCAACATCGCCTATCTGCTTGTAGCTGAGTGAGGATCCCTCATTTTCTCCATGGTTAGCGTGTACGGTTTTCAACCTTGTAGCTGAGTGAGGATCCCTCATTTTCTCCATGGTTAGCGTGTACGCTTTTCAAACCTTGTAGCTGAGTGAGGATCCCTCATTTTCTCCATGGTTAGCGTGTACGCTTTTCAAACCTTGTAGCTGAGTGAGGATCCCTCATTTTCTCCATGGTTAGCGTGTACGCTTTTCAAACCTTGTAGCTGAGTGAGGATCCCTCATTTTCTCCATGGTTAGCGTGTACGGTTTTCAACCTTGTAGCTGAGTGAGGATCCCTCATTTTCTCCATGGTTAGCGTGTACGCTTTTCAAACCTTGTAGCT